>NW_005054417.1:2239911-2263162 GCF_000277835.1 Geospiza fortis | reverse complement strand
TCCTGCTGATACTGTGCGGGACACAGGATATCTGAGCCACTTTTGTTAGATGTTGTAAAGCACTGATCCTGGAGAAAAGTTTCCATTTCACAGTCCAGAACTCTACTTAAAAACTGTGCATATTTTCTTATGTATATGTATACATATACCCTTAGTTAAAAAAAAAAAATCACTTTGCATATGAATACGGGACACGCAAACATCTTCCCACTGCCTACACTTTTCAAGATCTAAAGCAGCAGTAATAATAATAATAATAATAATAATAATAATAATCATAATCATAATCATAATCATAATCATAATCATAATCATAATCATAATTCTAAGCAATAATTTGTTTTTATGGTTAAGACACCCTAGATCTTTTGAAGCTACTTGTTACCAGCAGACCATATATATTACATAACATGAGAAATTTTTACTGGTCCTTGGAGATGAGGCATATAAACAAATCTGTCTCTGTAGAAATAAATAGGAAACCATGTACCAAGACAGAATACCTTTTTCCTATGCTTGCCTGCACTTAGTCTGTAATCCTTCATACAATATGAACTGTAATATTCATCACTTATACATGCATAAATGTGCTGAGCTTCAGTTCTCCTATAACTAAAACAAATTAATACATTTGTCTTTATTAGTTGAACATAATGAAAAAAAAAGTGCAAATTATTTATTTTTATGCAGGTCAAGCCATGTATTGAAACTAATTTGAGAATTTCAACTGCCTGAGCAGTTAATTTATTATTTCAGAAATGTAAGACTGTGTAACCAACATATTTGATGAAAGAACTGTTTTTTATAGTTGCCTCAGGATTATGAGCATATTGAAGCACTGTCTGGGAGGCATGCTGAGACTGAGCTTTATATCAACAAGGAATTGCCAAAACACTTAACATCCTGTTTGTGAGCCAACTCTGCACTGGAGAAGGGGCTTCTAGTAGGAACTTACCAAACAGATACAACCAAAGCAAAGACATTATTAAAACTTCATGTTGATGTTATTGTGCCTAGGACATAATGTATGGTATTCTGTTGTGTAATGGTCTAGGACTAAGTCATCTGAGAAGCAGCTGAGGGAGGTGGGGCTGTTTAGCCTGTAGAAAATGAGGCTTAGGGGAGACCTTCAAGAAGGTTGGCCTTTTCTCCCAGGCCGCTAGCAACAGGACAAGGGGAAATGGCTTCAAGCTGCTCCAAGAGAGGCTCAGGCTGGACATGAGGAAGAATTTCTCTTCTGGAAGTGGTAGCAAGTACTGGAATGGGGTGTCCAGGGAAGTTGTGGAATCACCATCCCTGAAAGTGTTCACAGAACAACTGGATGTTGCACTTTTTGCCATGGTTTAGTTGACAAGGTGGTTTTTGGTAAAAAATTGGACTTGATGATCTTGGAGGTCTTTTCCAAAATTAATGATTCTATGATTCCATGAGTCTACAGATTGGATTGACAAAGACTCATCTACAAATTTAAAATTTCTTTGGCCTGATACATTGTCCTTAATTAGAAAAAACTGGTGGATAACATCCCAGCATATGGTATTTCCACAGTTTGTAGTTAGATGAACTCAAGGCCACTTCACATCTCAGTTCATACCCATGATGAAACAGTTAATAGTGAGATATTAATTGTTTAGAGAATTTCCCTTACAGCTCACCAAAGGATTGGGGTGTTCTGCAAGAGTGTGAAATGAGTTTTCAGGTGGGACAGATTTGTTATGACCTTACACTTGTCTTTCAGCATAATCTTATCTGCCTGACCAAAATCTTTACATATACCAGAAACAATTGTAGAATTTCTTTAGGCCTTATTAATTCATCTGTTTACTGTTGGGTAGTGTTAGACAAATATCTCTTTCAAAGGAGGCTATATTTGCAAACTGTTTATATGTGAGTGTCACAGATTTGCAAGGTGAATTGAAAAAAGAAAGCACTGTACAAATATCAAATACTATTATCTGTGGCAAAAAATATCATTGATTTTCTCACTAGAGGTTTCAACAAAGATAATTGTGTATTATGATAATGATCTTTTCAAATTTTCTGTGATGTTAAAATGCATGAAGAGTCTACGAAAAATGTTACTATCACTCATTTATTTAATCTAAGAGATGTGCTCTACAGCAGTTTATAATGATAGTTTGAGGAGTGGTTGATAAAAACTTTACCTGTATCAGAAAAAAAAAGAGATATAGCTGGAAGGCTAATAAAATAATTTAACAATGATCTGAGCATTTAAAACAGTAAAAACAATCCATAAATATCTTCATTTTGTTCAGGTTATCTTGATACTACAAAAAGAAACTGTGTATTTAGTATTCAACCTGTTATTGTCATGTCTTATTTGAATTATTCATTATAGACAACCATTATCCTTTTTTGTTTTGTTTTATAATATACTCACTGTGAAGCATAGACATGTTTTAATCTAGTTGCAAATTAATATTTTTAAGTATGTTCTTTTCCCTGTCCTAAAATAATAAGTACATATGAACATGAGAATTACTTAATGGCTATTGTACTTCCAACTTTCAGATATTCATCTAACTTTGATATATTTTGTATGTTTATGTCTGGGAAATTAATATGTAATAAATCTCAGCTACATCATCCATCTTGGTTACATTTCAGCTTTATATACCTACATGAACTTTCAAATAATGGTTCCATAAAGAAATGACAGAAATTAGCCTCACCTGGGAATTGATTAGGAGTGGGAAGAAGTGAAAACAATTAGAGAACACACCACCTGAGAAAGTGTTTCGATTACATTTAGCATAAAATACTGATTTTAAGTGTTCCCCGAATTACCAGAAACTTGTCTTTTCCAAGCCATACACATAGCTCAAAGATGAATATGTATATATATATATATGTAAAGGTATAGTGAGCAGGTTTGGTTTGGATTTTGTTTTGAGTGTTTGCAGTTTTAATTTATATACAGGGTAGTTTAGACTGCTAAAATCTAGTTAGACAGTAAACATCTACTGAGGATTTTCCATTATAGTAACTACAACTTAATGAATATTTTCTGTTTGCTCCATATCTAGTGTTAAAATATTATAATCCTAATGTAACAGAAAGTGTCTGGGTTAAAAATAAGAATCTACAAACAGTGATTTTTTTTCATCAAAAAGTTGATTTTGAAAATGGAGCCAGGTAGTGGGAACTGATAGTATTCCTTTTCTTTGTTCATATATTTCTTGGAGTTTTTAGAACCCACAGATAGAAAGAATGAACCAAGCTTCATTGACCCTTCTTTCTGTTGCTTCCTCCCCATCCTGCCTAGAGAAGGTAAAGAGGGTTAGGGAGCTGAGGTGGCTGTAACTTTTAAAACAAAAACATTTCTGTGGTGAAAAAAGTTCTCCTGTAGCCAGCAGCTGATACTTTCCTACAGCATGTAATAACTGTGACTGTCAGTCTTTATTACTGAGTGCTGACTATACTCTAGATTCCTGGAAGGTTTTTCAGTCTCTGTGATATATGAGGCTGTAGGAAATAGTTTTCCATGGTTCTTCATAATCTGAACATCTACTCCACAGTTAGGTATAAACTTTCCATGTTGTTTCTGTCCTGCATATGACTGCAGTATGCATGACACTTGTGAGAAACTGAACTCCACATAATGTGTGACCATCTGTCTCCTAGGAAGGATTGTCTGTTCCAAAGGACTGGGCTGAATTTTGTCTTGTAAAAGTAAAAGGAAACCTTTACCATAGTAACAGATGAGCAGGGATAACAGAACAATACAAACCCCAAAACTTTCAAGTATGATATGACTAAGCACGCGAGCAGTTTGGTGGCACAACATTTAGACTGCGGTTCTTGGTTGGGCTAAGTGATTGGATAAGAGAGATGTTGTTAAGATAAACTTAAATGATTCACCCATTCCCAGTAGTATAAATGGTGTTAATCAGCATTCTTATGGAAATTTCAGGCATGCTTAACTGGAGTGAGATTGTGACTGCAGTGTATTGTATTTACAGACTATCTTTAGGATAGATAGATAGATAGATCAAGGTGGCATAATCACAACAGGAATGTGTTCATGCTGAAAAACAAACTCAAAACTAATAAGACATAACTCTCCCATTCTACTGAAAGAAGTTCTAAATTATCTTAATTTTATACCTAGGTTCTGAATATGATGGTGTATTCCTAACAACCTTTGTCTTTTGCTCAGGCCAAATACACAGAATAGAAATAATGTTGCAAGATAAATAGAACTGTCTTGGGATTATTAATAACAAAAGAAAAAACAGAAATAAAAGATGCTATCGCTGTGTATTCAGAATGTATTTTTCCTATCTAGAAAATCAAAAGTAACATGTAGGTATGTCCTGTGGCATATTTAAAAGCACTAGGCAATTCACAGTCATTCCTTTTGGTAAAGTCCCCCTGGCTCAATGGAACAAAAAATTTCCTGGCTCAAAATTTTCTCATCGAAGGAGTTAGCAGAATTCTGCTCTTCCTTTTGATTTACTTAAAGTCAGAATCAGTTCTACAATTCCCAATATGCTCCAACTGCTTTCATATGATAGAATGAGTAAAACAGACTAAGAGTAACCAGGCAGGAGATTTTACTAAGTTAAAATCTAGTAGGAAGCTTTTTCAAAACCAGTTAGATCAGCAGAATTTCAAAATACTAATCTGTATGCAGTGAAGCCTCAATATAAAAATCTTATGTGTTCATAATTTATGTTTAAACATATCATTATGTGTATAAATCTTTACATATTGAGACTTCAGGGCAGAAAACATGTCTATGTATAGCTTCTCCAGTAACTCTGGGAGACTGTTAGTTTTTTAGAGATGCTTTAGAAAAAGGTGTTTTATGAAAATTTTTATTTTTAGTTTAAACTTCTGTAAGCAGGTAACTGCAATTAGAAATTATTGCTTCCCTTCTTGAGGTAATTGAACTTGTGCAGGAAGGAAGAAACACCCCTATAATCTATAACAGAAGGGCTTGAAATTATTCCATCAGAAATTCTCATTCCTGCAAACAGGAACTAGAGAAGGATCAGTAGATAATTTATAGATTATATTCTGTAGATCTTTCAGTCCTAGTTTTTCATAGTAATAAATAATCAATTGATAGGGAAATAAAAGAGGTAGAAACCAACAAAAAAGAGGAGAGAAAAAGTCAGATATTTTCATACTGGTCTTTTGCCTTTCTCTTCACTCAGTGGAAGATTATGCACTCACTTTTTCATTTTGGAAGAGCATTTTAAAAATCACTCTCTCTTCCCTCCCTGTCTTCCCCCCATGCAGAGACTTGTAAGATTTTCAACTGCTTTGTCTTTGTATTGAAGGTTGAGATGGGAAGTTTTTATTTCCTCATGTTCCTATTTCCTCCTCTTTCTTTTATTTTTCTTTCCTTTTTTTTCCTTATGCTTTATTACTTCATTCATATTCATGCTGTAGGTATTTTGAAAATTCATTCATATATATTGACTGTGAGTATTAGAGTTTCTATTTTGCTTTTATGGCTTTTTTGTTTTTGTTTTGAACACTAAATTCTCTTTAATGAGGATTTAAATAAAATTACATTAAACACTTTACATTTAAAAATGTAAAAAGCAGGACATTTGCTTCTTGCAACACCTCATGGTAGGGCTTGAGTCATCTTTCAGTCATGTGATGAAAGTGATAGAGAAAATTACCTGAAAATGTCAGAAATCTTTTGCATTTACTTTTACTTCTGCTAACATTTTTCATTTCTGCAGGAAAAGCAGCTATTATACCCAGAGTGTAATCTGGGTGCCTTGACCACATTCTCTATTTATTGCTTCTTTCTTTTTTATGCTACCAATGTCATCCACAGATCAGTCTGTGATACTTTTAGCCACTTTAGCCCCTTTTGTGCTTTTGGGTGGATTTTCCATTGCTGGGATTTACAGCCCTGTTTGTAAGAGAAAAAAAGCCGGGAGAAAATTTAGTCAGAGGAAATATTGTTCATATGCTTCCTTTGTTCTCTTAAGGGCTGCTTGAGTAAGTGTAAACAGAACTAAAAATTCCTTTTCTCAAAGTATCAGATTATTAGGTGTACTCAATATTTCCTGCAAAATGAAAACCTATGAATTTAGAACATTTTACATCCTTCAGAATTAGAATAGAACTACAGCATTCAATGCTAGCTTTTTCATGGGTATAAATTTTTAAATGCTTGATTTCACATCAGCAATATATAATGCTTGTCATCCCACATCGATCCTTACTTGTGACAGGATCTCTTCTTAGACAGGATAATAAGGTATAACAAATATAAACATTGCAGTAGAAAGGCCCTGTAATCCATTCCAGAATTATTTGTGTAAAATTTTGCAAACCACAAATAGTATTACAATTACTATTGTACTGGATCACTATTATCTGTGTGTTTCTAATGCAACCTTCATAAACTTAACTAATGGTAGACTGTATTAGCCCATGCTTTATTGTTTCTGTCTATGAATTCCTCAGTTAATTAATTTTTTAACTTCTTCAAATAGACTAGAATTGTGAGTGTAAAAATCTGATCCCCAGAAAATATAAATAATACATGAAGAATAGATGGTACTCACTATATTTAGACCAACAGAGAGTGTGGAAACAAAATGCAAATCAGTTTAATTAGAAAGCATCCTGTCAGATCAGAAGACAGCTTAAACTGAGTCCAAGACTATTTCTCTGAATCTAATGTTATTTACGTTGTTGTTGTTAAATATTTATATGCAGTGTAATGTTGAAAATATCCCCAAAAGATTACAGAATGCACTTACACTTCCCCAGGCTCTTGTGGACTAATCACTTCCTTCTTCCATCTGACTGAAGCAACATGTCAAGAGTAGGGTTTGTAGAACTCCAGCATAATCAGGATGGTCTGAAATGATGTGACTTGGGCTCCTGAATGCACAAGAGAGTAGAAGAGAGTTTGTTTTCCTTTCTTTATGCTTCCTGTATAGTCCAGTGCAAACACAGTTTACCTCCTAGCACAAAACATCATCCTTTTCTAAGCATAGATGATAAATGCACAAGTCCTTGCAATTTAAATACGTTGGCTCTTCACACCTTTTATTCTTGAATAAAGGAAAAGGTGCTTTTGCATTTTGTAATTAGCAGTTCTTTCTATGTTCTATACTGGCACAGCAGCTCTTTGTTATAAGCTTTCTTCTCAGGACAAGTTCTAGATATGTAAAAAAATTTGAAGAAATATAGAATAAGTTAAAAGAAATTTTTAAAAAAGTATACATATTTCCCAGCAGTTTTAAGACTATAAAACATCTTATCCATGCATTTCTTCAGTTCCTCACAGCTGATCACAGTGCATTGAATAGTTAAACAGGCAGCATCTTGCTAGCAGATACAGAGGATTTTTTTCAAAGGTAGAAAGTTAATGAAAATGTATTTTATTACTCAGCTGAAAGGAAACCTAAAGTCTATAGCCAGTAAGTAGCATTATTATGATAGAGAGAAAAAGAGGAGGGATGCATTATAAGTTGCATTGATATGAACAGAAAGAGGAGATACCATGCCTTTTCATCTACGTTTTTTCTTCCTTTCCTGAGATTTCTTAACTACTTTAATGAAGAGTCTTTTGTTCCTGTTTTCAAAGGACAAGAAAAATGATGGCTTTGTTCTCTACTTAAACATTGCACAAGTCTTAACAGAGAAAGTACTTCTAACTGACATGATTTACTCTCTAACATGCAGAAAATAAAAGCCTTCTTCATTGCCATTATTCAATTATCAATGTACATTTTAAAATACCCATTGAGAAGCCCTTATGCACAATGTAAAGAAGAAGAGATTGCATACAAAGATATGACACCAGCCTTTGAACTACCCCTTGAAATATTGAAATGTTCAAAAGATACAAAATTATCATGTAATTTTAAAATAATGAATTATGAGAAAGAAATACATCAAAATATGAGAATATACATCCCTGATATCCAAACATACTGAATATTCTCCTTCTGAATTCTTGCTACCTGGTACTGTTAATAAGTAAGTGCATGCTGAAAGGTGTTTTAAGTGCCTGAAAATCTATCAAATGAAGACTTTTGTGGGTTGGTCCTGAAGCATAAATTGTTTCTCCCTCATTAAATAAAATGACAGGATGAAGTATTCATTAAATATCAGAACTTTTATTAGCTTTATGATACCGAGCTATGAAGCAACAGCCTATAGATTTACATATATTAAACTAAATCTAATGAAGCCCATTCAAAAACTTATTGGGAAAAAGTTGAAAAAATTGAAAGAAGAATACTCTTTGACTGAATATAATATTTGGGCTTGAAGAAGTTTCAGACCATGGGACTAAATGTGATAGGAATTGCTGCATCAAGTGGCATGGCTTACTGAAAACACCAGCTGGATCAAGTTTTCTGGATCTATATTTGTGTGAGCAAGGAGGTTTTTATTTATGTGACCAGTGTGATTGTGTTGAGAAGCAAATGGCTTTTTGACTAATATTATGGCTGTTAAAGATATAGTTTTCATGAGTTATTATTTATTCTTATTTGGAATAACTAACATTTCATGTAATATATTCCATGTGATATTTCTTCCTTGTGTTCTCTTCAGGTTCTCCATATAGAGACAAGATCACTATAGCAATTCTTCAGCTGCAGGAAGAAGGCAAGCTCCACATGATGAAAGAGAAATGGTGGAGAGGCAATGGTTGCCCAGAAGAGGAAAGTAAAGAGGCCAGTGCTTTGGGAGTTCAAAATATTGGCGGAATCTTCATCGTGCTGGCAGCAGGATTGGTGCTTTCTGTCTTTGTGGCAGTTGGGGAGTTTTTGTATAAATCAAAAAAAAATGCCCAGTTGGAAAAGGTAAATATTGTCATTACCTGTTTATTTTATATTATGGTCTATTTAAATAATACTTTAAACGTTTTGTGATGTTTAGTGAAATGTAGGTGATGCATACTTATTGTTTATTCTTATAGTAAAGTATTTGTATAACAAAGGATGACAGCAAAATCTCCGAAGTTTTACACTTACAGCTTTTAATTTTTCTTCAATGTGTTTAATTGTAGCCAGATTTCAGGACAAGTGACTATTTCTCCTCTTATTCAAGCCTGAAAAAAGACAGCTTTTTACTCCTGGAAGTTCACTGCAGTTAATTTTATGGATGAAGAAGAAATCTGAAACTGTAATGGGAAACAAATTAATCTCCTACAGATAATTCTGATTTTCAAAAGACAAACTCTCTGTAGCTCAAAGTCAAAGTCTAAAAATGTCTCTATAGAAATGTTCTTTATAGGAGTTTATACTTGCAAAGTTGTCCTGGTAACATCTGGAAAAGAATACATCAACACGATTCTTTTTTTGGTGGGTTTACTACTGATATGATGTCCTGTAATTTCAAACTGACCCAATATTGAAAATCCTATTGTTAACTTGTTGTGTACTTGCAATTTATACAACCAGAATACTGTAAATGTGCTAAGACTAATAATATATTAAAAATTTGTAGCGGAAATTATAATTTTTTGCATAATAATTAAATAAATCTTTCTATATGTATGTGCCCATGTCTAAACCTAAAATAGAATAATTTATTTTATTGCTATGGCAAAATCTGAATTTTAAACATTGAGAGAAACTGTTGGATTTTGCTAGGTCTTTTTGATTTTTACTTTTGAGGAGATTGTGACCTATGACAATTTTTAAATTTATGTTTAGAAATGTAATTTAATACAATCAGTAGTAAATCCAAAAGATATATTTATATTGGTATTTTTCCAGATGATGCTAGTGAGCTTTTGTAATTTGAGTCATTACTCAGAAAATTTACTATTTGTTTTTGCTTCTTTTGAGGCAACTTTTTGGTACTCACGTTTCCTGTTATAAATATATTGTTAAGATTTTTTTTCTAACACACACTAAGGCAGTGTGAGGTTTCAAGGTCCTAAACACTGTTTGAACATGGGTACATTCATTTATTGTTGAAGGACCCTTTAGGCCCTCTTTACAATACTGCAGGCTAATTCCTTCTGTTAACATACTATTGGAATGTTATGTTTCTGAAATGAATTTGTAAGGAAAAATAATACTGGTTACTTAAGAAACCCATGTAAATATCAATACTTTTTATCCATTCCTGAAATGGATTTGGATCTTATATGAATATCAGTAAAATTTGGTTTAGCTTTTCTGGACTTTTAGCACACACTCAATTAGAAAAATAAGACTGCTTTGGTAATAATTTTGTTACGTGAGTTCAGTATTTTACAGGGTGTAAATACATATGTGACAATATCAGCATGTTGGAAGTTGAGCATGAGGGGAAGCAAACAGAAACTTTCTAATTAAGGACTTGTTTTTTTTAAGTTCTTTAATTTTTTTGGGGGGGGGAGGGGAAAGGGTTTGTTTATGCTTATTTGATTTGATTTTTTTAAACTTTTTCTTTTGTGTTTGTTTTTTTCTCACTTCTTTTCTCATTAGTGTTGGATAGAAATAGCAATGACTGGAGGAATATGACCTTTCAAAAGCATTTGTACCAGAAATGTTTAATAATCAAGTATTTAGATACTTTTAAAAGTGAGGAATAAATCTGAAGCAGCTGAGTTGAGTTGAGTCAGGCTTCTCTCCTTTCTCTCCTCCTTGCCTCCAATCAGTCACCTTCCATCTCCTCCCTGCTGCTCCCAGATACCCTGATATCAACAGACCATTGAAATTTCACTGCAGTTTTATTTATGGAATGAACTTAAGAGGAAGATGATGCTTGCATCCCTACACATGGCCTACCCCAGCATCCCCTCACCCACTCTTCTTGCAGCACCCAAAGACTTTCAGAAAACATCTTTCAACGCCTCCAGGTATAGCAGATCCCCTTTGCCTAGGAGAGGGAGCAACAGCAGCCTAGGGCGAGATGAGAAATCCTGTCATTTCTCCCCAGTCTCTACAAGTCTCTGCTGAGATGAGTAAACAATGCAAATAGTGCTGCCTTGGATATCCTGTGGGGATAGAGGAGGCACCTGTAACAGTTTGGTAACATTTGTGGTTTCATCCCTTAGGAATCAGAGTATCATTCTGGCATAGTGTTTGTCAGTATTTGGGAAGATCAAAGGTCATATTAAGAGCCAAGGAAACAAAATGAATCAGATAACTTCAGCTGCTGAGTATATGGAGTATCCTGCGATATAAGTAGGCATGAGTGTTTGCTTTTTAATGTGTACCAAATATTCATTTGTACTTCCAGCAGGGAGGCAATACAGATTGAAATTGTATAATATAGATATGGGGTTTTAGAATTTTTTATGTCACCCTGCTCTTAGAGCTTGCACATAAACAAGATTTTGTCTGGTGTGAACCTGTTTGGAGGACTGAAATCTTGAAAGGAATCAAGCTCAGAAAAACAGCAGATAAAATGGTGTTATACACTAAAATAAAAAATGTTGCATCTTGTAAGAAAAGATGGCTCAAAACATCCATGCCCCTGATGGGTTTAAAAGTCAGAAAGAAATGTATGACACTCCTGAGATTTTCTGTGAAACAGATGATTTTATGCCACCATAACACTTTCCAGACAGAGGGAAATTCCTCTCTTATTGACACCTATTAAAAGCAAAGATAAGCCTGGATGTTATCACAGTTAGACTGCCAGTCACTGGCGCTTTCTAAAGCTAGCTTGGTTGAAAAATAAGTATCCTAAATTACTATTTTCTAGAAAAACCAGTCATTATGAATGTGAAAACAGCTATATATGGATTGAATTCTGCTGTCATTTCTAGCCATTCAAAACTCATTGAGCCTTCAGCAAGATGGAACTAGGTATGCTTGTGTAAAAATAGCAGATGCAAATTTTATTAATTTTGAATTGTTAAGTACTTCAAATAATGTGAATCGAGACACACACCTTAACTATTTGTTAAGAGATGAGGTCATACACTTCCTATAGTAAAAAGTACTAGATTCAGTCTCAACATGTACTGAAACAGTAAGTATACAGCCAACAAAGTATATCTGGATTTACGCAATCAAATAATAACATAAACATCAATTAAATTAACCTCTCTGAAATAGTTATTTATTTATAATTCATTATAAAAGCAATAAAAACAATAAATACATTAATGGTTGTTTATATTTTCCATACATTTACAGGGAAGACAAAAGCTATTGAACTTTCCATGTTAAATAATTCACTGCTCAGCTGCACAATTGAGTTGAGAAAGATCAGTCTGGATAATTCATTTCAGAAGACACAATGACTGAGCTCTTGGCAGAACTGTCCCCAAAGTAGAGATCAGTAGCTAGGAATATACACGTTACATACAGAACTGTTTTACATGCAACTGCAGATTCCACAGAACAAGAAATTCTGAATGCTGAGCTGTGACCTGTATATGAGACTAACTATGTCTTTGGAGATGGCACAAATTTATCTGGGTGCCTCTTGTTTGAAATGAATTGAATACAATAATTTAAAACACTTTCTGCAAAATGTTCAAAACATGTTTTTATAATGTAAGGATAGCAGGAACAAGATTTTCTGATCCTAAATGGCTCAAAAATTCATGCAGCTTTGATGAGCTGCAGCATCTTTAGGTTATGGTACAATTTGATCTTAGTAGAAATTAAATGTGATTTTGCTATGATTGCTAGTAATTCTGAATTTTCTACCTCACACACATGTTTTAATAATGCCATAACCTGGAGTGTGTTTTGGACTGGATGACTCTTCTAGTCTTGCCTAATACACAATCTCACTGTTTCGGTCAGAGAAAGTGCTGGGAATGGCAGAGCACATATTCTTTTCTATGGCAGAATGTTGATATTCCAGTTAGTGCTGTGGGAAAGGGTAGGAGGAGATGGTGGGTCAGAGGCTGACCTGACTGCATTCTTGCAGAGCAACCACAAGATGGTGCCTTCTAATTTCTGAGAGGGAAATTTAATTGTCACTTTTTAATAAAATTTGTGTCGCAATGCTTACCTATTTTTTTAATTGCAGCCTTTCTGAAAATGCTAAAGGCTTGTATTATTTCCCATTGTTTATGATACAAACATCTAATTATGTCATCTACTTGGAAACATGTTATTATCAGACCTTTTTTATCTAGCCAATCTTGACAATAAATGCTCAGTCATTTGCATTTTATAATTGCTTTTGCTGCTGAATGACCTGCTCCCTTATTTTAACAGGCACTCAGAGGGCAGTGAGTAAGCAAGGTTAGAAACAGAAGCCATTTAAAACAATTATGATGTCTTTCCTCTTTTTTTTTTGATTGATGTGCATCAATGCATTTTGGGTTTATGTCCATTTCACACATTTAGTTTTGTATAACTCATATGATTATCGGAAATGCCAGGGAAAACACTGACCTTGAAAACCATTAATATTTAGCACAATGTAATGATGATTCTCAGTTTGAGAATTTATTGACCTTTCCTTTGATTTTGCGTGTTCAGGGTTTTTTTTAAGTATCCTCTGAGATTATTTCCATTTTCATACCACTCTTACACAGTGATTAGGTACTACTGTAAGAGTCAACTGTGTGATAGAAACTACATGTGCAGTGCTGAAAATATTAGAATGAAATTCACAGTATTGATGAAGGCAGTGCCATGGATATATAGACCATTGCTTATTGTCACCGTTGTAAATTGTTGTCCTTGTGCCTGTTCTTGTGAGGGCTTCTTTGGAGAGGGTGACATTGACTGGAGAAGTTATCTGCAAACCTGATTTTATTGATGTAGCGGTCCCACACCCTTCTCAGGAGGCAAGGAGTGGCCAAGAGTTGATAGGTTGAAACAGCTGCTGCACTGTGACCATATACAGTTACACATCATCCTGATTTTGCTTCACTCAAATATGATTTAACTTTTCTCATTTTGTTTACATGGAGTCAGTGTAAATGCTAACAGGAGTTTATTTTCCAAAGTCCCTTTACGATCTATTTGTACTAGGATAAGTTTCATTCATTATGTCTTACAATCCTGCTTTTTAGAGTTCCTGTCAGCCAAGTGCAAAAATATAGCTTTTCCTATGTGTTAAGGACTTACAGAAATAATTTAATAATTACTGAAATATTTGAATGCTTCTTTGTCAGGAGGATGTGTAGAAAGTCAGTATTTTAATCTTTGTTTAAATTGTTATCTCACCAACAGTGCAAAATTGAATTTCAATTGTTTTATATTAAAAACTGAAAAGCGTTTAGGATTCTTCTTATTTTACCGTAATATTTTATGGTGTAGTGGTTTGGGTTATTTTCCCAAATTTTACTAAATTAGTTGTCACTAAAGTACTTTTCTTTACTTTCTCAAAAAAATGCAGTTATGTCAGTTTTGCTGGAGTTCAAAAATATTCCCAATAGTTTAATATCAAAAGCCTTTGAATTTGGGACAGTAATTTTTAATAGTTTTGGAACAATGCCAAAGTAAATCTCAGCATAGTGATTTTTTCTGGGGAGAGACACGTTCAAAAGATTTTAAAGTTGAAAAGCTTGTTCCTCAGGCTACAAGAAACAAAAGGATGTGGACATTCGTGGTAAATTGAAGTAAAAGCTTTGGGATTTATATCCCAAGTAGCTTTTATATGAACTACAGTCAGTGATGTAGTTCTGTATTTTTGTGTCACGTTTTTTAATGGAGCAACCTCAGAAATTGTACTTTTGGCTGCAAAAAGCAGAAGCTGGGACAGGTCATGGAAGAAAATATTTTTCCAACATAAGCACACTGCATTCTGCAGCTATGCCGTTGGAAAATTAGGAACTTCTATCATCCTGTAGTCCCCTGAGCACTGTATGAGTATGTACAAACGTGTATGGTTGATTTGTGTGCGTGTAGGTGTAGAGATTATGTGAATTTCAGGTATTAATTTTAATTAAATACCCTCTTGGCAACCATGTATGTATATATTAGAGAATATTTTCTAAGGGGAGGAATTATTATAAAACCCAACAAATCAAAACAAACCTCCCCAAAACCAAAGTCCAATCTACATCTCCAAACATCTTAACAGAAGAAAAAAAAGAAGAAGAAAAAAAAATGGAAAAAAACAAGTTACCAACTGTGGCATTTTAAAGTATTTTACAAACAATAAAATACTAAAACCAAGAATTCTACTTTGATTTTTGATTGCAGCTCAACCAGCAACTGTTTGGTAATGGACCTTTTTTTCTGAGGTATTTTTAATGTCTTAATTTGTGTCTTTCAAAAAACAACTGAAAATACAGGAGTGTATGTAAAGTTGGTAAATACTTAAGTACACAAGTTCAGGAAGTTCACTATAGTTTCATATTCATTCAGTCAAAAATCAGATCTTAAGTTACAGGTCTCAGTTATGGAATATTTAAAATTTGACAAGAATTTGAAGTTGGATCAAAAAAATTGGAAACATCTAAATGTTGTTTTCTTTATAGCAAATGAGGTTCACTTTCACTTATCAGTAGAAAGAAGAAGCACATTTTATGATTACTTTCTCCTCTGATAAAAATATTTTTTCATTCCAGTAGAAAAAAATGTCAGATCATAAAGCTTTCATGTCTTTCTAATAATTTTTCATTGTCTTTCTCTAAATATTACTGTAGTGTATAATATTTTAATATAAAACATTAAACTTCTGATTTTTAATTGATGAACTATGCTATAATTAAATGTAGTAGCAAATACAGTTTAGTTCAGCTGATTTATTTACTTTGACTTTTGTATAGGTCAGCAAAATAACATTAAGCATTTCCTACCACCTTTTAGATTGAGAAAATATCCTTAACATAAAATTGCAGAGAAATGGGAGCTAAACTTTTGATATTATGTACTGCAACATGGCTGTAACAGTTTCCAAAACAGTAGAAAACCTTGGCATTAAGCTGATACTAACAGTCACTCTCTGTTCAATATGATTTGAGGCCATGCCAGATTTCTCATTGGGTTCATACTGTCACACTGAACTATAAAACTAGTATATATTTTTACAGTGAATAAAGTACAGAGGACTTAATCTGAGCAAACTTTGAAAAAAATAAGCTATTTAGATTTCAGGTAAGAAAGCTTATATTTATTTTCTAAAATAACTGTAAAATTAACTATTTATTTTCAGATCATGTTATACAAAGCATTTTAATCCAGACAGATTGGTACTACACAGTATTAATTACGTATCATCATCACTTCCTTTCACCATGCTTGGTGACCAACAAACCTGACATGCCTTTGACAAAAATAATGAATGTAGATGTAGGATCAAAGATGATTCAAACAGGTGACTCTTCACATCCTGTGGCTGAGAATGTCAGATCTCCAGGGATTGACTCAGTGCAACCAGGATCACCTCTGTTGAAAGGCAGAAAAATATCTGCACAGATGTGATTGCAAAATACACATGCAATAACATTGCAATGGTTATTGTTCTAAACCAGTAAGGCAATGCCATATATTCTGTTATTTATTTTCTCAGTGGCAGCTACATGGCTGAGGTACTATTAATTGATCTCAGTCCTTGTTAATCACCTGCCGGTCTTGTGTAGCCATGTCCAGAGACACGAGACAGCAGTACCATGTTCTGGAAGAAGATCTGGGCTGGTGTCACAAGGTTTACATCAGTGGAAATGATTGCCTCTGACTGAAATGCTAATGACAAATAGCATTTTTTGCCACTCTGAGTTTGAAAACACAGACCCAGACCCAAAAAAATGTGACACTGTCAGCCTTTTCCTGAAGAGGTTGAACTGAAAAATGAGGATAGAAGATACCTTCTGAGTGCTTGCCTTTGCCTGTCCAACACAACACCTGTCTCCCTGGGATTAAATTGCCATCACCCCCCTATTTCAGCCAGGCACTGGAAGCTCAATATGACTGCACAGTCCTGGTCTGACAATAGAGTAGGACTGTGTTTCATCTGTGTGTCGATGACACCACAGCCCAAATTATTTCATTATCTCCTCAGTGGCCTCATATACATGTTGAAAGGAGAGATGACAGGATGAAACCTTGTGGAATCCTGCATGAGAGAGAGCCCTCGGGGCTGATGAGCAATTTGCAATCCCTTCTGCCCCAGCCTAGGTCCACAGGTGAGTCAGAAAAACATCATGGTCAGTGATGGCCAGAAAGGCTGCTGGCAGAGCCAACAAAAACACTTTGAAAAAAGCTTTCTGCACTAATAGAAGCTCCCCATCAACCACAGGAAGAAGGGTAGCTGTCAGGCTGGAAACAAGGAAAATAGTTTCGGAAGACTTTAAACGAACTCAAGTGTTTCTTTCCTGGAAGTCTCTGTCATCCACCAGAGTGCATTTTGTTCTGTTAGGAAATAAATTTTAGAATTTGAGAATGGCAGAATTGTTCTTTGGTGGGTGTTTTATTTTGGTTTGTTTGTTTTATATGTTTGATTTTTTTTTTTTTTTGACACCAGTTGATAATTTATTTAAGGCAAGCTGGAATTTTATTGTCCCACAGGGAGACACCTACAATAAGCACGAGAAGTGGCTTGCAGTGAGATCCTGTATGTCATCTGAGTTCATCTCATAACTCTAAAACTCAGTGAGAAAGAAATTTTCAGCCTGCAGAAAATTGTTTCAGTGCTGTTTTGTTATAGGAAGGGTCAGTCCCATCAGACTTCTTTGATCCTCTCTGTCAAATAGCTACTAACGTCCTTGAAACAACCAGCATTCTTTTACAGGGTAAAGCACCTCATGCTTCATGAAGCTGTCTGGAACTCCTCTACTGGTGGTCATTTTGTAGATACTATTGTGAAAACAAAGCTTTATCTGTGGAATTAAAATCTTCACTTTGCTTGATATTATTGTCCTCATTTGAGTGGGCAGTGAAATTTCTGTTTCATACAAGTGACATGTATTTTGGTCTATAATACGTTTTGGTCTGAAAATAACTTCCTAAAATGATTGCTTGTCCCATTCCCACCAAAACTCCAAATAATTGCTTAATCTAAAACTGAGAATATACTGGTTATATGTTCAGGTAATAGCTGTGAATTTAGTCTGGAGTGTGCTTATGCATCATACTTGCTATGGATTTAAACTGTACTGGATCAGAAAAATCGGTGGCAAAATATTTTTAATGTTACTATATTGTGCCTATATAGATATGTATTGTATGCCCATGTGCAACCTTTGATCTACAGTCATGCTTAAGAATAGGAATATAACTAAACAACCTAAAAATCTGATCATTACAAGTGCACTTCAACTTTGAAATGCTTGTACTCCAACTACTGTGATTTATGATTTCACTTTTTCTGAGGTTATTTTCTCTTTAATTGTTCATCTCTTTGTGATCCTAAGCCAACATTTTGATGGAATTTGTTTTTCTGCCTAGAGGGTTTAACAGATTTTCCACACACATATTTAAAATCCCTGAAGGAGTGGTATAGGAATCAGAAAGTGATTAGGAAGGAGAGTCAGGGTAGGACTGTGCATTCATTCTCAGTTAACTTCAAGACAAAAAGCAGTTTGATTGCGATGTCCTCCTGGATGCTAGAACAATGACCCATAACACAAGAAGACAGTACAGGATTACTGCTGTTACTGCTTTTAAGATAATAAAACAAAACTTCAAATAATGTCTGACAGAAAAGACTGGAAGTAATGAACTTCTCAGTAAACCTTAGATCCTTCTATTGAATGCTGACAGTCATCTTTATATTATCTGCCTCAAAGAAGTGAAAAATATAAACCAGCAATTGGAGATTTTTTAAAATTGAAAACACACTGAATAATAATCACTTAAATCAGAATGTTTAGAGTGGTGTAGGCATGCTGTTCTCTCTTCCTGTTGCTCTTTTTAGGCTGTTAAAAGAAAAATCTATGGTAATAGTCTCATAATTATGCGTCTAACAAACGCTATTATGATTTCTAATTACCTTTCTAAATTCCCATAAAGCAAAATAATGAAAGCAGTGTAAGTATTATCTACCTTTTATATTAATACACGTGCAAAACCATATTTTTTTCTCATGCAGTAAAGCCATGCATAAGCTGTCTAATCAGATTGTAAACAGTGGTAACACTTTGCAAAATTCTCATCTTGATTCTCTGTGACTTGTGAGATGTCAGCTGTGGCAAAGAATGTCAGAAGTGTCAGTTACTTCTTTATTCATTTTAAGGAGATGAACTTTTTTCAGAATTGTTTTGTGTTCGAAGGGTAAGAACTACAGTTCTGATTAAAATGATCTTTTGTACACTTTTTTTGTAAGGTTTTATCATGATATGCTGCAAGAAAACAGATGCACTTATGTGTACTATGGTTTAGAGAGCTGTATGCAGTCCTTAAATTCTTCTAGCATTTGATTATATCTAAGATGACTTGGAGGCTGCATGTACTTTCTGGTAGCATTTAAGAAGACAACTTAAGATTTTGTAAGGGTTAGTGAAAAATCGATAATAACTGATGTTCTTGTAACATGCCTGCAGCGTGGAAGGTAAGTTGGGAGCAAGAGGTTATTTTCTTTGAATTAAGTGGGAGTCTTGTAATATATACTAAAGTGCTCAATTCCATGATGGACAAGAGTTTTGAAATGTAGCCTTTCAGTTCTGTAAACATTATGTTGTTTTCCTTAGCAATTGAACAGCAAGGATCAAAATATTGGATTATCTTTTGTAAAATCTTATATGAAAATGCCTTCTATCTGTCACAAAAAAAAATACTCTAGAGTTGCTTCTTGTTTTCATGTCTTATTTTTCAAAAAATTGTATCCTAACACTGAAAGAACACAAAGTTTAACAGTATAAAAAATGGAGACTACAGAAATTGGAATTGAAATTAGACCAAAAAAAATTCATTTCAATTTTAAAAAAGTAAACCATAAATCCTTTCAAAAATTTATTGAATATTACTTTTTTGATATGTGTGAAAACTCTTCCTTATATTTCTCAGATAGAATCCAAAGAAGAAAAAATGTCTGGATCATAAACTCTTACATCGCCTTGAATTGATATTTTTAAAATACATACTTTTTCAGTGAGTGAAATTTGAAACAAGTAAACAAACAAACAGAAGATATGTAGCAGTACTCTTTTTCAGAAACAATATTTTTATTCCCATATGCACATACAAGATTACATAAAAATTTATAAAAAATAAGTTGAAAACATAGAATGCAAGAATATATAAAATAACTCTCTCAAAGTTATGGTATCTGCTTTATTAAGACTGTCAGTCATTAAAACATTTCCATTTTAATGAGTTTTTGTATCCAGGTAAAATTCTCAGATAAAATGTGTTGTCGTCTTGAGATATTATTTTCAGGATATTTCAGAATGTTGACATGTATCTTCTCACCTCTTGGATGTTGGTTGTAATCCATTTCCTATTGGTATTACCTAAAAATTTATACCTTTTGCAGATTTTGCAATGGTTTTGGTGAATTGGTTCCCCTTGAAAAGGATTTGTTCTAATTTGGCACTCTTCTTAGACACCTTGGCAAAAAAATGACAAAGAACACAGTCTTGAATGTTTTAAGAGCTAATGCATAATTTTAAAATTTAGAAGGATTTTGTTCCTCAGAATGTTTTAGCTAGGTCTTTAATTCCAGAGGTGAGAGCCATATCATGGCTACAAGTGGTGTAGTGCTGGCTTGCACCATTTACTTCTTAATGTGTTCCCTATGAAATTCCTGAGTTATATGCTAGGCTCCTCACATAGTGGAAATGCCAAGATCTTTTAGCCTGTAAGCCATTAGGGAATACTAAATTAAATCTTGCCCTTTTAAAGTATTTCAGGGTTAATTTCAATTTCAGAATCATAATGGTAGTTTTGATGTTAAGCAACAGCGCTTTATTAGAAAAAAGGCAAAGTCTAAGAGAATTGAATATTTTCTTTCAAAGTATAGCAGGATAAGGAGGTACAGTTTTCTGCTTTCTACACAGAAATGGTCAGCAAAGATACCTTATGCATTAAGATCTGACACATTACATTCAGATCATTCAATCAGGAATTTTAGGCACCTCATTCACACAAAGAAAGCTGTCTTGTATGTCAACCCAGTGCACATTGCAGAGCCCACTTCAGCCAGAAATGCCAAACTTTCACCTCTGAAGGATATGTACTTGACTGTGAACCAGAGAAATATACCTTCTTCTCCTTTGGATTCACAACTTAAACTTTTCTTAGTTGTATGTGGTAAAATTATTTCTGCTGTAAGTTGAGTAGGCATTATTCCTTTATTTCAAACTCAGCAGGAGAAAGAAGTGCTTCAAAGGAAGTGTATCACACCCAGAGTAAGATTATAGTTTACTTCAATTCCTACCTGCCCATTTCCTTATTCATGCATTAGGGATTAGGGAAGAGGGTATTTGTTTAGGCTTTCATGCTCAGCTCTAATTCCTAATTAAGACAACTCATATTTGCACATGCACAAAATGGAATTTTATGGAAAACCATTGAAGTTCTCAGTGAAACAGGAATTACTACTGAAGCCCTTCCTCTGCTGCTGTGTGCTCTCATCCCTAATCTATAGAACAGCTCATGTTTTCCCTGTCTCCCTTTCTCTCTCTATGCCTCTGTTAACTGCTACCATGCCAAGTAGAACAGGATCAGTAGGCAGCAACTGCAAGTGACCTCAGGTCTAATTCCTGTAGGTTATAGCTGTTTATTGAGACACAAGCTTAAATCTCTCTGGCAGAAGATGCTATTATATTGACATTCTTAAATGTGACTCATGTTCAGCCCTAATTCTCCAGCTGATGGCTGGCTGCACTGAAGAAAAGGGTATCTGCCATATATTCTTTAGCAGCTGCCACACTTTTTAAGGATCTTGGCTTGTTAGGTCCCTTCAGAGCATACCTATTGGATTGATAAGCATGCATGGAGAACTGGAATGGGAATTCTGACAGGATCTACAACTATGCCAAGCACCAGTGTGTTTCACAGAATTTCTACTTTTGCCAAATGACAAAGCTGTAAAATTTAATGAGGAAAGCTGAATGCCTTACTGCTTTCAGCCCTGGAGGTTGGAAGCTGAATGCAGACTTTTATGAATACAGCTTCAATCTAGGTTCTCAGTGAACTAGGTTGGGTGCAGTATTTAAATATTTTCTGGATCTAATCTCCAAGCTTCAGGTTTGTATGAATAATGAAAATATAACAGTTCAGAAGTAAAGCAGGGTTTTTATTTGAAAGCCAAATGAGACAATTATATATTGACTACCACTAATCAAAATCAAAAAATGGTCATGAGATAGTTAGATTAATTCTAGGTGCTTTGACTTTTTGGTTCTTGTTTGATAGGTTGTTTGTTTGTTTTTCATTTGTTCATTTGCCTTTTTTTTTTCCTGATCATGTCCCTGGCCTGGAGATTAGTTATTAAGTGAGAAAAATGCAAAGGGTTAGATCACACCTCAAATTTGCTTTGGCTGAGAGCAATTGTCAGAGTCTTGGGTTAACATCTCAGCTTCTGGGATGGGTTATTTAGTTAGGGTATTTCTCCATTAGCTGGAAAATGCTTAAGTTAAACTATGATCCGGAGCCCAAAAGTGAGACATTTTTCCCTTACTACCATATGTCATTTGATACTCCAGTTCTCACACTGAGAGAAGGTTAATTGCTCAGCACACCATTAGCAGTTGAGAATTCAGTCAGACTGAGGGAATAGGGAGATTTTATTTTACTTTTCAAATTGCTTGCACTGCAAACTGGAAAAAGGGGTTTTAGAATTTGATGTAAACATGTTAATAAACTTTTTTTAATAATACGTTTTTCATGAAGATCAACAAAACTGAATTGTTGTTTTTTGTTTGTTTTTTTTTTGCAAACACATAATCTATAAATGATAGTCAGTAGTGGTAAAAGTGTTTATATACAGAAGATATTGTAAATTATGGAGAAAATATCAGTTTTCAGTAATACATCTGGATTTTAAGAGTATTTAAAGATGAATTTAGGTAAACTCCCTATACTAAAACTTCATGTTTTTGTGGAAGAACTCTCACTTTAGTCTCATAGAAATGCAATTATTATTTTTAAATATGGCTAAGGAGATTCTACTGAATGCCTAACAGATATGTAGCATTTGGATACTGTACTGTAAATCTAACATGTTGACAGAAAATCTGCTTGAAGTAGTTTTATGTAGCATATGCATCCAGACTTAGTACCTGCCAGAAAAACAATTGTACAGGCAAGGTGATTTTTACACTCTTTGATAAGTAATTTTAATTATTATTAAATAGTAATATGCATGTATATTGATGCATATAATAAGGCTAGCAATTTGTTTTGAGCTTCATACTGGAACAAAGCAAACAGTGACACACATGTGCCAGTACAGTAAACCTGCTTCTAGACATTGCAGTTAGTAATTTCTTACA
>NW_005054417.1:2192429-2239881 GCF_000277835.1 Geospiza fortis | reverse complement strand
GTCCTTCTGTAGTGCCATGGTAGAGGAGCTAAGGATGTCTCTGAAGTGTCAGCGTCGATTGAAACACAAGCCACAGGCCCCTGTAATTGTGAAAACAGAAGAAGTTATCAACATGCACACATTTAACGACAGAAGGTTGCCAGGCAAAGAAACCATGGCATAGAGCTGGGAAGCCAAATACCCCAAGCACAAACTGTCGTCTTTTTTCCAAACAACCTTGCGAGAATGTTTCCTGTGGAAATATGCAACAAGTGCAAAATAAAATGAGTTACCTCATGCCGCTGTGTCTATGAACTAGAGACTCTGTGATCTCAGCAGTTGCAATGGCCAGACTCGAATCACAAGCATCATGGATCAACAGTTATGCAGGGTTACACTGTTTGTCATGGGTTTCCATCATTCTGAATGAATGAATGTTCCATGTGAGTTTTGTGGCTGGTTTCAAATGCAGTCTCAGTGAGAAGTTGCAGGTTCCTTTTGAAGTTCAACTGTTGCCAGAAAAGGGAGAATAAATGCCCAAGATGACACAAACCACAGAAGGAGTCTAGTAAAAGTAATGTCTCAGAACTGTAGTGGAACAAGAAACCATATGTTCTTCTGAACTTCCCAGCACAGAAAAGTTGGTAACTGCTGCTAGACTGAAACTACCATCTGGACAAGGTGATAGGATCTTCCTGGATCGAAGAAATGTTAAAAGTGAAGAAACATGAATCCCATGAATAGAAGAATAAATATAAGGATGCTCACCTGTTTTTGGTTTTTTTTTTTTGACTGTTTGTGACACTGAACTAAGTAAATAAATAATAATTACAAAAAAAAAAAAAAAGAAAATAATTTAGCTGGGTTGGAACTTTGATCTAAAAAAACAGCAAAAATATTTCCAGAATTTTGACCCAATTTTTAGATGAATGAAACTTTCCTTAGTACAAAGGAATGTATCTTACAAACTTTAGATATAAGCAATTGATTTTCTTTTCTATAATTGTGAAAAGAGGGAGGGGGGTGGGAAGCAGCGTATTTCACACATAGAGGGCTTGTATTTTAGCCTGAAAGGGTTTTGAAACACTTGTTCCTGCTACTAATTGAACTCAATGGAGCCTGTGCGATTCTCGCTAATGTTGGAAGAGGGATGGGTCACCTAAAAGAAGTGAATGTCAAGAACTTAAAGGAGGACTGCATTTTTCAATACAGTCACAGTACTAAATGAACAATATTCTTGAGCAGTTTTTTTTTTCCAAAAAAAAAAAAAATGTTCAGGTTTATTTGTGGAAATGCAAGATTTCTATGAAAATAGTTTTTGTATGGAAATTTTTGTAATACTTTTTATCAACAAAATAAGAACATGTGTTTCCATCAGGGGTGTGATGCCAAGCATGAGTGGTAGTGCGTGCGCACCACCAACGTTTGGTGAAAACTATTTTTATCATGAAAAAGGAATCTTAGAAGAGACATATTTTCAAGTTATATAATATAAAAAAAAATAGGTGCACTACCACCACTGCTTACCATGCTACACCCCTGGTTTCCACTAAGCTGATAACATGTTGTCATGAACAATTGTGTGTAAATGGTAAAAGACACAGACCTCTTGACCACATTGTGATAGAAGTTAATATGCACTCGGTTTGCTGTTTGAATCCAATGCACAAAATTTAAAAAAAAAAAAGAAAAAAAGAAAGCATTAAATTTATGTCAGTTTTAGTTGGTTTGGTTTTGCTGCGTGACTTGAGCAACATATGTGCAGTACTTTGTGTCAGTACTGGTACTTAGCTTCAGCTTAGTGCCCTATCCTGATGAGTCTTGCCACTAAATTTGTGACAAGAGAGTTGGCTGGGATTTCTGACAGAAGCCATTACAGCACATTGTGATAATATTTGCAGGATTTGGCTCTTAGCTGCTTCAAAGCTAACTTATATGTCCTGAATGTGGTGAGTTCCTGGACATAACATTTTGAAATGCTGCCCTAAAGATGCTGAATCTTGCACCTTTGTCTACTGTAAATTTATTTGTATCTCAACAAGAAATGTATAGTATGGACTATGTAGGAATGTTATGCCAACCAAAAAAGATTATTAAGATGGTCTTTACGTGTACAAAAAATTGACTTTAACCCCCAAAACCATAAAATACTCCCCAAAAACATTGAAATAATCATAAATAATAAGTCATCAGTGAGTAAAGATGGTGGCACAGAAATATAAAATATAAAATCCAAACTGTAGAAATTATATAATGAAATTTGGGGGTGAATGGGAGGTTTGTGTCTACTACCCAGTTATCATAAAACTTCATAGAGATTGAGCTGGCCATTTCCATTGTGAGCAGGGACTGAGAAAGCAAATTCTCTTATATTTGTGAGTTTCATCCCCATTTATGTGATAACAAAGAACAGGTTATCTTTGTCTGAAGTATAAAGAAGATAAAAACACTTTAAGCAATTTTTCTGGAAATGAGTAAACGTACATAATTTATATTTAAGTTAATTCTTTAAAACACAAAGGGGAAAAGAGTAACTGTCATAACACAATGAAAACTCCTAATTATGATGGCTTGGAATGGAAAAAATTGGCTATTGCATTTGATTGATGATTTACAATAAAATTTGTAAAATCATGTAATAAAATACTGTATTATATTCAAGCATACTGTTCTTTTCTCCATTGAGGATGTTAAAATAAGCAGGATTTCATTCTCACCTTGATGCTCAAGACTAATTTTCATTAAGCTTTTTGTGAGCCAAAGTAACAGTGAATGCAGAATATGTCCCAAATATTTTATTGGGCCAAATTTCCCCAAGGAACAAAACTTCTATCATGGAGGTAGTATAGCTTAATTAAGATTTTGGTCAGAATTTCAGCCTTCCTTTATTGAGAGAAATAGGCAAAGTAACTGGAGATTTGTATAAAGATCAAGACTAGAAATGCATGGCTCCACAGATTCACAGTAGTATAATGGGTTTTTTTCAGCAATCATACACTAACTCATGTTGTTACTCTGTTGTGCATTAGTAATTATTTCTGTATTAAGACAGTTACAGAAAATTGACTAATAAAAACCTGATCCCCAAAAGAGTAGAAAATACTACTGATAGTTTTGTACTTTAAAAAGCCAGACTTCTTTAAATTTCTACAAAAGCTTCATTTTCTTTTTACTGATGCGAAAAAAATCCTCAATTCTGAAGAAAAATTCTTTGTATGGAAAGGCCTCTGAAAGGCCAACATTCAAAATTTTTCATGCTGTATTAATTTCTGTACTGTCATTACAGCTGATGGAGCTTCCCACCAAAAATCAAAAGAGGATCTGGCCCATGAAGATTCAGAATTCATATATAACTGCTTTATCTGGCCTCATAAAACAGCTTAATTAGTTTCCTGATTTCTCAGGGTGCTTCTCTGACCTTAAATGTCACTCTAGAGAAGAATTTTAAAGCAGTTATAGCTCAGTGAAATGGCACTACCTGGTGGATGACAATTGGAGGTAAAAATTAAACAGGACTTTTTTCCCCCATGTCTGTTTCAATGAAAGTAAACATCTTTAAGACACAAAAGACACACTATTTATATCTTCAGGTTGCCTCAGCATGGTTGTAAAGCAATAGATAACTAGAAAAAAAAGGACAAAACCCCTTTTATGTTGTTGATAAATGTAATTTGTGGAGGACTGGTAGTGAAAATAATGAGCCAAATGGTTGGATGAAATCAAGAGATCTCTGGTCCTTTACAGTAAATGAGGATTTGTCCAATTAAAGACATCAGCAGGCCTTTTTAATGGTATTCTCCTTTTATATAAACAGAAGTACAGACATATACAGGGAGTATCTGGCAGATTTTATATGTGATATTTCTCTCTGAAATTTCTGTCTCAATTTTCTGTTGAAGAATTCAGTATAGATTTGAAATAACCTTTTCTTTCATTTTATTATTTCTTGAGACTCTGATCATTAATCTTTCCTGATTTCATCCATAGAGTGTTCACAACCCCCAAAATAACACAGTTTAGTCCTATTACACTAACTTGTTAATATTTCAGAATTGAAAAAATGTACTTTATCAGGGAAGAAAACATATTGTGCCAAAATCCAAAGCCACAATAGGAGAAATGCCCTAATATTCTACAAAATAAAAATATTTTCAGGGAAAAGGGATCATGAGCAGAGGTAATATCATACTGAGATGTGAAACATTATGCTATAAAATAATGTTTTATTATTTTGATGTTAAGGATATTAGAAAAATGGGAAGCACTTCAGACACAACTTCACTTAGTGTCCAAATACATCAACAAACACAAAATATGATAACTGAAATACTCCTTTGAAAGAAGTGTGAAAACTCCTACTTAAGAGGAGTCAAGGTTTTATCCAATACAGTCCCAAATATGGACAGATATAATATTTAAGGCAGAACTAGGTGTACAGAAGCAATTGTGTTTCTGTCAGAATTTCAAGGGTGTATCAGAAAACAAAGGGTTGCTGAAGTTGGCTTCTCTTACTTAGAAGATCATTGCTTTCCAACCTCAAACATGCTAGTGTCCTGTTCTCTTCCAGTCTTACCTCTCTGCCTTCCTACAAACACCTCTGAGAGTATGAAATTTATTTTCAAAGCCCTTTTCTTCTGGCTTTCCTTTAAAAATAGTTCTAATTAAAAATAAAGTTACTCAAACACCTCATCTCCCCAGTTTGTATCCACCAAGATAAAAACCTTAGCTTTTCATGTGACTGTAATCTAATTGTCTTTATTTTCATTTACTACCCCTCTCTGTCTCCTGCCTGTGTTATCTTCTCCTGTTGTACTTGCCTAGACTGTAAGCTCTTAGGGGGCAGGGAATCTGTCTTTGATTTGTTCTATGTAGCACCATGAACTATGGAGCTATATAAATAATAAAAAATGTAGATCTTCTTAAATGATGTTTGAAGTGATAGTGATCTGATTGACTGCCAGTCTAGTAATATATTCTTTTAGCTCATTGCCTGAAATCCTAATCACTGCAGCAGTAGAACAATCAGAAAATAAAATTAATAAAACCAACCCAAAGGGGCTATCACACTGACTCATCTTACTGGAATTTTCCCTAATTGGTTAAGCTGCACACCAGGAACATTTCCTTCCTTCATCATTTCAACCCATTTAGTCAACAAACCTCTCATTGCTGAAATCTATAGCAATCCTGTTTTGCTAATAATTTTATGGATGTAATTAGAAATTTTCTACAAAATATAATACTAAACAAATTTAAAGAAATACTTCCTCTTGCTTCTATTCAAGAACACTATCTTTCTATGACTGCTGGAATGAAAAACTGCAAATTCAAGAAAAATGAAATATAAATGAAAGGAAACAACACATACAGTCTTGAGGACAAACACATCATCTTTCCCTTTTACCTTTTTCTTCTTCAAGGAGTGACATTCTGTATCACTGAACTTAGCTCTTCTGAATGCTGTAGTCTATTCTGACAATTCTACATGGATCTGTCTTTCATGAATTCTCAGAGCCAAAAGAACTACCTGCCTTTCTTTCCTGATCACACAATGTATTGTTTTTCCAGATACTTAGGAAATTGAGTCCTAAGTTAAAAAAATATAAAATCTTAGAGCTTCCTCTTTGCCATGACTGTAGGAGTTTTGCTTGGTGGAAATAGGATACGTTACATTCAACTTACCTGAAAAAGTTGCATGAAAACATTGAAAATTGGCAAAGAATTTGTAGTTAGTGTTCCTTGGGCAACACTGACCACCACAGACCAAATCTGTAGTGATTTGGTTTTGAAGGTACAAGTTCTACTTATTATGGGTTTATGTCAAAGATTGTCTTACAACATTTACCCATAAGTAGACTGCTGGCTGTTATGCCCAGGGAATGAAAAGCAGCCTAACACAGTGGTAACCATTATAATTCTCTTTATACTGTAACCACACTAACTGGCTGGGCCATTTGGGCTCAGGTAAATCAACAGAAATTTCTGATATGTACACCTTCTAATCAATTTTATGCATTAACATTTATCTTAAAAATGCTAATTTGGCATAAGTACAACTGGCCTGTGGGCTTATCATAAAAAAGTCATGTCGCAGAATCATTGAGGTTTTGAATTTCTGAGTCTAAGGCCTTCTTCAGGGGGAAGGGCTTTCTGAAGACTCTTGAGTACAATGCCCTTGTACAAAAAAGAGGCAACTAGAGAAGTTTGTCCAGGGATAGAGACTCCTTAGCTCCCCTGTTTCCTGTGTACAATTATGCTTACAGTGAGGAATACTTTTTTGCTCATATTTAAAGGTAATATATTTCATTTTAGCTTGTATTCAAAGCCCCTTATCCCCTCACTGTCTGCCACTGGGAGTCTAGGTCAATTTTCCCCGTCAGATTCTGCTAAGCTTTCTCTTGTCCATCTGAGTGGTCCCAGGTGTCTCAGCGTCTCCCCATGTGACAGATGCTCAATCCCTTAATCATCTTTGTGGCCATTAACTAGGGACCATATTCTATTAAGTATTGGTCTCTCTCATACTGGGGAGACCAGAACTGGACCCAGCACTCCAGATGTGCTTCACCAGAAGGGGAAAGATTCCTGACCTGTTGGCAGTGCTTTTCCTAGTGAAATCAAGGCTAAGTTGCTTTTCTTAGCTGAAAGGACACACTGCTGGCTCAAGTTCAGTTTGCAGTCCACCAGAACCCCCATGCCCTTCTCTGCAAAACTGCTTTCTACTTGGTTTGCTCCCAACCTGGACTGGGACGTGGACCTATTCTTCCCCAGGTGCAGGACTTGTCACTTCCCTTTCTTGAGCTTCATGTCCTTCCTGTTGGCCCATCTCTCCAGTCTGTTGAAGTCCTTCTGAAAGTCAGCACAAATTTCTACTTTATTGGAGCTCCTTTATGCAATGTTCAGATTTGCACACTGTTCTATCATACATGTAATTAATGAAATTATAAAACAATATGAGACCCTTTGGATACATCTCTAGTTACTGGCCTGTGGTTGGACTTGCTGGCACTGATTAAAATCCTTTTGACTGATTTCAATTTCAATTACAATAATTTTAACTGCTTTCAAGCCAGTTTTCAATTTACCTTATTTTTCACAGATCTCATTCATATATTGTTAAGTCTGTCTGGGAGATTGTTATGGGGGATTATGCTGAGAACCTTGCTAAAGCAAAAATAAATAAAATTCACTGCTCTTCCCTCTTCCATGAAGCTATTCTTCTCATTATAGAAGGCTATTATGTTGGCCAAAGATGATATCCCCTTTTCAGATACATGCTGACTAATATAAGGCACTTTCTTGACCTCAATACTTGGAAAAAATTTCCTGAAGAATTTTCTCCATCATTTTCACAGAGATAGAGATGAGGCTGACAAACCTGTAGTTTTCCACCTCCTCCTTATTGCCCTTTATGAAGGGAGGAGTGATATTTGCTTTCTTCCAAACCTCAGGCATCTTTGCCAGCCAGCATAAGTTTTCAAATGTTATCAAGAATGACTTCACAACGACATCAGTCAGCTCCCCCGTATTTTACAAGAGCATCTTATTAAGTGTCATCAATTTACATATGTCCGGTTTGTTTAAATGTTCCCTAACATGGTCCTTTTCCACCAAGTGTAAGTCTTCTTTTCTCCAGACTTTCCCACAGGTTTCAGAAACCTCCCTTTTTTGAGGGCTTACCCAGAAAGACCCAAATTGAAGAAGATATTGAGTACTTGGCCTTCGCCACATCCTTTGTCAGCAGTTGTCCATCCCCGCCTCCTACAACCATCCCATGATTTCCCTAGTCATCTTCTCTTCTGCTGATATATCTGTAGAAACCCCTCATGTTTCCTTTTACAAGGAAGGATTGGATTGCTTGCTGGACTCAGTCCAGGTGGGTTTTGGCATTTGTAGAACTGTGACTGCATTCCATGATTACATTCCATGACTGCATTCCAAGACTGTCTTTCTTGGGATTCTTACAAGCAGGTCTTGGAATGCCAAAGATCAAATTCTATTTTCACGAAATCCAGGATTATGATCCAGCCTTTTGTCTTGATCCTCTTCCCTCAGAATCCTAAAATTGATCACCTGCAGCCAATAATGTCCCTCGCACTGATTCTTCCATGTTTCTAAGCATGAGATCAAGCAGAAAAAGCCTCTCTTGTTTCCTCCAACACTCCTGTCAGGAAATTTTCATCAAACTGCTCTAGAAATCTCCTGGGCTGATTGTCCTTTGTCTTGTTGTCTCTTCAGCAGGTACCATGCTTCTTTAAGTCCCCATGAGAACTTAAAGACTTTGGGAACATGAAGCTTCTTCCAGTTGTCTGAAGACAAAATCTACCCAAAATTTGCAATATGCAAGACAAATTTTGTAGTAGACATCAGGCTATAAATGTCCTTTAATCTTCATTTGCTGTACTGTTTCATCTTCAGTCTCTTGGAAGTCTTATTAAATAATATTTTAAAAATTGTCTTTGTTTAGAAAATAATAAAAAATAAGGCTTTTTTTCAGATTTATTGCTATTTTCTGAATATTTCTGAGCATTATCACGAGAACCATGACTACATATCTCTCCAACTGGACTTCAATTTTTAGTGAGTAAAAATTAGCTGTAAAAAGTATCATCTCTGCATATGTGATGAACAGCATTCACTATCTTAGAGTGAGCAGAAAGGTGACTGAAAGCAGTGTTTGTTCTTCTGTTTTGAAAGAGGCAGTTCAGTTGCTTCAAAATGAAGAGATATTTTCAGCATACCTTATTAATTGACGTGTTTTCATCTTTTTCTCTGAAAGTTTTGAAGCAATGTTGCCTAATGAGGAAAAGAAGAAAAAAACAAAAAAGAAAGAAAGAAATAAACAAGCTTAAAAAAGCAAAACCTATTTGTGTTCAAGGTTTATGAAAAACTCGGGAGTTATTTCTAGACCAGAATACTATAATAAGATTTAGTAAGTTTTCAGATAACAGGATTTTCAATCACAGAATCATCTCAACTTGGCAACTGCAGAAGCACATGTATTGCTCTCAAATTTCTGTAAGATGATATCATTACCACTGTCTCAATCAGTCCTTCAGATTTAGAAAAAAGAAGCATGTCTGCAGTACTGCCCAATATTTACCCCTAGTTGATAAAGTTTCTCAGGTTTTTTCTATTTAGCTTTTATTCTTGACTTAAATCTACCACTAATTACTTGCTCTGGACTCTTGCTTCTCTTTATATCTTTTATGGTCAGTACAGAGTTCTACCAGACAGATGATCTATGGCTAGAATCTAGCCTGAGGGAGACAAAATATGGCCCTTAAAATCAAAGGAACACAATTATAACCAGGCTATTGATACTGTCAGTTGTCCACATTTAATCTCAAAGCTTTCTTTCTAGGATATAGGTATTCCAGTTGCTAGACATACTTTCTTTTCCCTTTTCTTTATTCCATTTTTACATAGGTTCACAATATAGTAATAACTAGTCTAACATTATATTCCAGAAATTGTCTATGAAGCTAGAGATCTTTTTAGCTTCTACAAAACCATGAACCAACTCAGATTCTACTTGAGAACCTGTAAGAGGTTGTATTAGCAGACTGAATTTCATGATAACAAGCACATTTTTTCTTGCAATGTAATTGAATTTTATCTACCTTTTAGTTTTAATCCCGGTAACTGGATCTGTTTGGTTGATTTGCTTTGCATTTATGTAAAGTGAGAAGAAAAAGAAAAAAGAGAATTCTCTCAAAATACAAATGTTATGTTACAGCAAAAGAACGAAAAATATTGTTTCTCAGATTGGTATCCATCTTGCCTCCAAGATATTCTGGTTCAAGATTTTTATGTGATGAAGTCACATTAACTTGAGCTAAGGATCCACTTCCAGGAAACAAGTTATTCAACTCTTCTTAATGTGTTTGGACTATCTATAATGAAAAAATTTATACTACTAGTATTGTCTTAACAAGACCAAGTTCTACCATGCTGCACATCAACAATATGTCTCATGTCTTTTTCTAACTCTGGAACAAAATTAGTGAGATAAGGCTATGGAAATTCTAGGACTTCAGCTTGTCTACACACTTAGCCTATGGACCTACTAGGATTTCTCTGGAAGCTTCTAAAAACCAGCTTTATAAATCAAATAGCTTTTCTTAAACACTGACTTTGACAAAAACACTGCAAGGAGCCATTATATTTTAAATGAAAGAGACAATGAAGTATGGCCTTTGTAACAAGCTACTCATAGATTCATACATACTACATGAACTACAAGGAGTCTTGTTCTACAGTGGAAATGAATGACCAAATTTTTCATCTATTTGTTAGGCTGTCAAGCTCTTAATGCATCATAATTAATATTGACATCTTTGACACTAAAAAGCAAACAGTATGAACTTTTTTTGAATGTTCTAAATTCAGCAGAACTTTGAATTTTTCCAAGTTTATTTATCCCACTTTTAAAGAAGAGGCTATGAGAACTAAATAGTGATTTTTACCCCATTAATGGTACAGATCAGTTTTTAATATGGATGCTGTTCATTATCAGTCATTTTCACAGCAACTCATTATGAAGATGAGTATGCTATAATCATGCCACTTACGTAACACCCTGCCCAGCACAAATGAAACTAATGGGAGTTTTTGCAGAATATTTTGGACTGGTAAAATATGGGAATTGATACATATTAGCCCACACTTGCCAGTGTTCCTCAAGGCTTACCTATATGAGATGTGATGGTTTTTTCATTAACTCCATATATTGATGCACTGAATGATACATGAAGATTAATTTCTTGGCCTCTTAGTCACATCAATGTTACAATTTTGCTGCCTTTTTTTAAGGTGACAAATGGTTTTGTCAAGATAGATAGAATAAGCAAATGCAGCCTAAGTAATTTATTTTGAAACACATTAGGTAATGAATCTTAAAATTTTAAATATGGCATGAAAATGAAAACGTTAATTAATCCATTGAAGAGTTAGCATTAAGACATCCTTTAAAACTCTGTGTATAAAAACGCAGATAAGATTGCCTACTTTTGAGTGAAACTTTTTTTTTGCTTCTCATTAGTAATCTTGAATCCTATTTCTGAACTTGTATCAGGCTCTCTTTAAATCTGACAGATAACCAGCAAATGACTGATAAGAGATTTCATCATTTAATGTTCTAAATTTCTTTTCAATAATCTAGATGACTCATAGTTACAATTGACTCCATTTTTGCCTGCTAGCTTAATTATGAAATCTTAGCAGTGTGTCAGTTTCTGTAAAGATTTTCAGGTAACTAAATTATAGATAATTTTTGTTATAATTCTGAAATAATTGCTTAAAATTAAGGGTGTTTTAAAAATTTCTCAAAGCTGTATCCAATGTCCTTTTCTTTTTTTCTTTTTCTTTTCATCCTGGAGACTGTTAAAACAGCTTGTGGTTAAATTTACTTATATATTTATATCCCCATCTGTTGGAGATGCAGATAATTTCTTTGTGTTCCTCAATGACTGTAAACAAAATTTTGAGTTTAATTTCACTTGTAATAAATCTATTTAGTACATATTTCCAGTAGGGATCTTTATTACAGCATTTTATTTCCTAATAGACATTAATATTTACATCCTCATAAGAAACTCAAAGAGTATTAGAGAGTTGCTTTCCAATTTACAGAATGGCATAAATGACAGAATGAAGAGAGAATTGCCTAAAATTAGATGAAGGTCCTTGTCTTCAGTCTAATGACCGTTTAAATGCAGAATAAATCCAGGCTGCTCCCAAAAGGATAGATTCTTTTCTTTCTTTTCTCTTCCTGTTTTCTAGTCTTTTAACTTCTTTGAGCCATCATTATTGATTTATTTATGTATTTTGACCATATGATAAGGAGGACCTTTACTAAACTAACTGCAGGCAATTATAGCCGTCTAGCGTTCCCTTACATAAGAACTACATTTTCCCCCAAGCTGAGAGAGAAATAGTTCAAGATCAAATTTCAGTACTTGAAAGGAATTGGAAAACAATGCTGGGCTGTGTCTGTCCTAGGATAACTTCAGTAACAGGAGGCCATGCCTAGTCATTACAGGCTGAGGTGCCTGTTCAGCTTGGATGCTGCCAACGCTCATGGATTTTAGCTGTTTTTTGGGAAGGGGTGTTCTGCAGCAGGTGTGACCCCCAGCATCTCTGCTAGCAAGGACCCAGAGTTGCTCTGCACCCTTTCCCCGCCTGGATGGTGCTCAAGCCAGCCAAGTTCTAGTTTCCAGCTCCATTCAGCGTGAGGACTCAGCTCTCCCTCTGACTTATTTGCAGCTGGAGCACTGCAAGTGAACTGGGAAGACTGCAGCATAGAATAGAGAAAACCACCATACTTAATGTTGAGACAGAAAAGTATCACTACTTTGGAATGTTTTGAATCAGAATTTTCCCTCTCTGAAACATCTCAAATGTAATGCTATTTTCCAAAGCAGTGTTTATTTATCAGTTAACTTAATTCATATTTTGCATAGTGAAATATGGTTATCTACAAGTGCAGATAAGGAACATTCAATAAGAGAATAAAGAAGAATGTAAATCCCAGAAAAGTGTGTTGCTAAATGACTTGGAGGTGTATTTTTTTTTTGTTATTTTATCTCTCTTTTACCCTGGTTTTTACTTTTCTTACTTTATCACTTTAGGAGAGAACTATGAGTTGTGGAAATCTTACTTTTATTCCATATCCATATTTATTCTGTTTTGGTATCTTCAGGTTCTGATATTCAGACACTCTCTGGGACAGAAAAGTAGCATTATTTATTTTTCTTCATCACAGGCCAGATGACTCTCTTGGGTTTAAATTGTTTTGTCTACTGTTATTCTCCCAACTTGAGGATTAGCTCTGGATGCTAACATGGATAGCCTTAGCTTTTCAGAAGCCATATATGAGCTAATGCATAACAATACTAAAACACATAACATTATTTCAGTTTCCAGACACAATGAAATAATATCTCATTTCTGTGAAAAAAGGAGACAAAATAGTGACAACTTCTGTAACAGAAGCATAAAGCAAAAATCATTTTGCAGCTGTCTTTATGAGAAAGTGGGAGTGATACTCTGTTAATGTAGTTCAATTTTTGTGTACAGAAATAATGAAACCAATAATAATAATGAGGATAAATCTCAGCAAAACACATAATAAAATAAACCAAATCTGCTTACATTACAAATATGTCAGATGCTGACCAAAATTGTGTTCACTCCACCCAAATCTGCCTGATAGTATGATCAACCATGTACTTTTCCACTTCAAAATTCCTGATGTCAATTCAGCTTACACCAATTTTCACCATAAAATGGAAACCCATCTTGGATCCTTCCCCATGAGTCTTCTTTTCATCTTTCTTATTTTATTATATTTTTATTTTATAACTTCCTTTTCCTTTTCCTTTGCTTTCTATCTTTGTTGTTGTTGTTGTTGTTGTTGTTGTTTGTTCATTTGTTTTTGTTTGGTTTTCTTTAAGAAAGTTATTTAGCATGGGAGAACTGTATAATTCTCTATGGTGTATCAGGCTGTCTCTATTGATGTTTATTTGCAAGCTGTATTGTGTCATTTTAGCTTTTCCTCTTTAGCCTGGGCTGCTTGTGCTTCCTCTACTGTGAAGAACATTACATTCACGGAACATTTATTTTGGATTGTGAAGAGAGATTTGTGTAGCTGCTGTGCAGAAAGGGAGGCAGAAAATGAAAACTAGAATCAGTGTCTAATAATCTGTCTTTGTCTTCTGTTAGCTCAATTCTGTGTAAGTATTGTCTGGGGAAGGTAATAAGTGAGAAAACATGCCATCAAGGGATTTCCTGCAGGAGGGGTTATTACATGATCAAAGGCTCATTAGTGAATAAGGCTGGCTTCACGCTATTTTCGTACTTACTCTAAAACTCTGCCCATTTTATTGTGAGGCAATCAAAGCACTGAACTGCATCTGGTATTTTTAGAGAAGTCTAGCTTATACATGAGGTGTAGCTTTACATTTTAATTTTGCTCAGCAAGGTAGGAACAGATATTACAGGTTGTCCTATAAGACCTTCAGATGCTGAATATGCGATCCTCCTAATCAGTGGTCCTGAAGAACCTTTTAGATGTATACTGAAGTGATGGTCTCAAACAGCAGAATAAGCTGATGTTGGACGCAGGATTGCAACATGGGGAGTTCTGGTTTAACCTGGATTGCTGAGGATAACACTGCTCTTTGTGAGAGAATTACCACAGGAAAACATGGTGAAAGCATTTAAGCTCTGACTTGAATGATATGAACAGCACTAAAAAACTTATTCTAAACATTCATTCCCCAAATGCAAAACAGTAAAGATTAGGAAGGTTCTTTTCAATGTGTCATTTATTCAAATATTCTCAACCCCATTTTTGACCATCTGTTGTTTGAAATGTGGAAAATCCTGAGGATGGGACTTAAGACCAAACACTTCTCTTGAGTTTTTTTTGGTATTTAACAACATAATTAATATAGTGTTAAGAAGACAATATTTTGCATTATACTCTTGACATTTTGTGAGCACAAATCATTTAAGGTTTACCTTTTCATTGGCATTTTTAGCTCTCTGAAGTATTTCTAGCATATTCCTTTTAAAAAGAAGGGGTTGATAATTTTGTTTATAATTCTTGTTCTGAGAAGACAGTTTTCCTCCGTGAAGATTCCAACCAGACAGGAACAGACTAATGAAATTGTGCCACTGGAGTTGGAGAACAGATACCTTTTATGCTGCATCATGATGCAGTGAGATGACAACTGTGGCAAAATTTCAGTGAAGAAAATTTTTTTACAATATGAAAATAATTTTTTTCATAATTTTTTCATAATTTTTAACAGTATGAAATTTAACTCCCAAATATATAAGAATATAGGGAAAAAAAAGAAAATAAAGGAAATATAAATTCACCTTATGTTTTCTTATGTTTTTTAACCTTCCAGAATAAACACTGCATAGAAGTGTATGTATTCCATGAACACATGGATGACTGGCCATAATCTTGCCTTCCTTCCAGACTGGTGAGAATTATCTCACTCTTTATATAGAGAGGTTGTTCTACTCTAACCAGCACACAGAAGTCTTGTGTTCCTCCATTCACTTGTTCTTTTTGCTTTTTTGAGGAATGTAAGAGAAGAATAAGTTGTGTTCTTTTCCTAAGTCATTTGGCCTCTTATTTGTCCAAGATAGCAAAACAACAGTATCACCATAATCATCTCCCTGACAAATGTATCTTAACAGAAGCTGAATAAATATGGAAAAAAATGAGTTGTGCTCATATTTAAAGATGGAGCCAAACACCCATTTTACTATCGTAAATATTCCTTTATGTATATGCAAGAGAAAATATGGCTCAACTTTGCCAATCTTTTAGTCTACTTGAAATTTTTTAGCTGATGTTCATAAAAAAGCATGAGTGGGGGGAGGGTCCCTGACAAAGGGATACCTCTTAGAAGAGCCTGAGGAGCTGTGTTTACAGTCTGATATAAAATCACAATTAGAGCACTGAATCAACCTACAAGCAGTTTAACAGGGAAATAAGAGGGAATACAAGATTTGTGAGTGTCTGAGATTATTAGAGCTTTAAAGATATCCTATAGAGTCTGAAAACCCTGTCAATACTGCAGCAAACCTAAATATAAACTATACTAGTGAAGCTGTAAATTGAAAATGAAATTGGCAACAATGATATAAAGGGTTTTTGGATTAAACATTTATGTTGTTTACAGAACCAAGCCTCTGCTAGGTGTTTTAAAGACTATTTAACAGACATGACATTTTCCCTTACTGTATCCTCCCCCTCCATTTTCCTTGACTATCATTGTCACGAGAGATTTAGACAAGGAAGATGAGACAAGACTTGCTAAATTTTTTCTATCTCAGTATTCCAGTGTATACAGAAGAATAATTGGAAGAATAATTAAACAGTCAGAGCAAGACACCTGTTTGCTGAAAAGTTTTATTTACCTTTGTGTGAGGCATATAAATGCACGTGCTTAGACCACAGGTGTTTGCATTTTCTAATTATTCCATTTACATTCAATTATGCTTTTTGTGGACTTCAGTAAAACAATTACCATAACCTAGGGAACAGCCTTTTAGGTAGCTACACAAAAACACGTTACTATCTTTCACTGTTAAGAGAGGCAAGCTGAGAAAACTACCACAAAATACACAACCTGTTCTTATGACTTTGTTTGTGGAGGTACTGTTTAAAGGCTTCCTTCTGTGAAGGTTATTTGCTAACAAAGCTCCAGATAAACCAGAAAATAAGAGAAGAAATTACACAGCTAATTGTTACCCTTGGATGTTCTGAAGAAAACAGACAGACATGCACACAAAATAAACTGGAGGGTGCCACAAGACAATTGGTGTCTTGGAAGGTTTTTTTTGCTTGACACCATGAGCCAGTCAGTGACTTTACATGACATACACAGCTCACTGAACTCATGAAACTGTAAAACTTCAGCCTTATTTATTACGAGTTTAAAGCTGCAATGTCTTAAATGAGAAATGTGACACACAATGTGATATCCTCTTTGCTCCAATTTCCCCTCCCTTTGAAATAAAGAAAAGGTGAGAAAACAAAAGCAGACAGGCTGTCTGAATGGCATTCAACACACGTGTGGTAATTCAGACTGTTCTAAGAGGATGCTCTGTGAGGATGAATAACATGCTCTGATGTTTGCAGACTGTTGGCAGCAGCTGAACCGTCACACACACACACACACACACACACACACACACACACACACACACTCCCCTTTTCCTGATTTGGCTTCTGTATCTTCACTGTATGTCTGCAGCACTAACCTACTAACTGTTCTGACTTTCCATGCACTTGTTCATAGTATAAATGCAGCAAGGTAACTAAAACATTTAATAATATTAATATTATTAATATTTGATCATGTTTAATAATATTTGAGCATTTGATGCACTGCAACAAACAGTGCAAACTGTTGTTATCTGCAGCAAAGAATGAATAAAAACATTTGGTTCTTTAGAGCTGCACATTTTCTCTCTGAGGGTCAAGCATTAGGTCCAATGATCCAGTTGGAAACGTTGCACTTTTCCTCCTGTAACCCTCAATGAGACAGCAGAGGAAGACAAACACAAAAGATATATTTTAACTTTTGCTTTAAGAGGAACAAGACACAGAATGACTCTGTCTATTGGTTATATAGATGTAGAAGTACTCTAGAAAGACAGTTTCAGCTATGTAATGAAATACAGATGCTCCCGGTAAGGGCATATCTTACAACAGAAATATTTTCATGGATTGGTATGGGTGCTTTTTTTGGTTTTTTTTTTGTTTTTTTTTGTTTTTTTTTGTTTTTTTTTTTTTTTTTTTTTTTTTTTTTTTTTTTTTTTTTTTTTTTTTTTTTTTTTTTTTTTTTTTTGTTTTTTTTTTTTTTTTTTTAATATGAAATGCATGAAACAGAGTGAAAGGTGGTCTCTAAATGGATTTCCTAGTAGTTACTTTACCTGTGTGGCTGACCATGCTATCTTACAGTAAAAATCACTGCCAAGTGCTATAGACTCTCCTGCTTTGTTTCAGTTGGTGGTCTCACAACCTGTCCCCCTGCGAAGTAATTCTCTCCCAAAGTCACTGTCCTCCTGAGGTATCAGCTAGCCAGAGAGGGTTCTGTTTCTGCAATAATTCTAGGTCTTTCTTCTTGCACAAGGATAACTAGGGCAATCCTGTTACCTAGAAATATTTCATAAGGTTGTAGGAGCTCTGTGAGCCTTCTGGTGGTACAGGTGGGAGCATCCTCATCTGTGGACAGTCTGTGACCTCACTTCTCATCTGTGTCTTCTCTCTGGTTAGAGGAGAAATAGAAGTGAGATCTAGCAGGAGATAAGGGGAAAGGGAAGTCTGTTTATATAGGTCTCCCTTTACTTATAAAGTTACATTATAGAAATTTTACAGAACTCCTTAAAATAACTGAAATAAACTACATCTTAGAGATGAAAATAAATTGTCTTTTCCATTTCATCTATTTGCACCCATCATTTGGGATATTCTGAAAAATCCTTGAAGGATAAATGAAGTAAAATTTGAAATTCTAATATTGAAATTTATACTGGTAGAGAATTTTAGGGATATTTACATATTTTTCACATTCAAGGCATTTTAAGATGATAATTTGTGCTAATGCTGGAAGAAATAATTGGATTTATAAATCTAATATATAATTTTGAAACAATTTTTTTAAAGCCTAATTATATAAGCTGTGACACACTATGTGAAGAAATAAATATCAGGGGTTCTGTAAATATGAGTACAGTACTGCTCTACAGCATAGGGAGAAAAGGCAACCATGAAGGTTGTAATGCAATCTCTTTTGGTTTATATCTAGTACTGAAGTGAGACAGAAGACTGAATTTCAGCAGAACAAATTTTTGAAGTATGCAGGAAATGATGGGTGAAATTGAATGATTTTGAGTAATGGAGAGAAAATTTAAGTGTTTAGAGATAAATTTCTCAGGCACAGAGATTATGTATGCTACCTAGTAATAAATATAGTAAGAGGTGAGTATTATTCTGTGTCCCTTTTTTTTCTTTATAACCAATAGAGATGAACAGGGAAATGAGAAAAAAGGACCAGTGGTAAGAAAAATGCATACAATATGGTAAAGAAAATGTAGAAAATTGCTCAAACTCTTCAATTGCTTTAGAAAAGAAGAGCAGTTAGGACAGAAATTGAACCGCACCTGAGAGTTTTACGTATTTGAATTGTCTTAGATATTCAGAATTCACATGGTTCTGCCTATGAACATGATAGTGAATAATTGCTACAATGTTGCAAAGCCCATAGACTTTGCAATCATTCTGAGTGTTTCTAGGCATTCAAGGCAGAAGAATTTCACCTACCTGGTAAAGAGCTGTCTTCTGTGCTTTCAATACTGTTGGTAAAGCAGAACTATTTTACATTCCCAAGAGATAATACAAGTGTTGAATTTCTCAGCACACAGAAACAAGACTATATCATCATTCTTTCCTTCATTCTTCCTGTTTACCTTGAATGAATGATCTTGATTTTTTAAACTTTTGTTTCTCTCTAGAGCTTCAGCTGAGTAAAAAAGGGATGGGGCTAAAGAGGCTAAAGGAGCCTACCTCCATATTGCACTATTTTTTCACCTAAACTAAGCTATATTAGGGATTAAGCGTGTCTTTTTCTTACATTTTTGAATCAGAAATTTAGAAAAAGAATTCAATAAGTTAAAGAGTGTGCTAAATTCAGTTTTTCTGTAGGACATTCATATTAAATGTCTATAGTAATAACCTGGTTTATATTTATCCCTTAAGGTATAATGGGTTCACCTCTTGGTTCTTTCTCTGGGACCAAAGGATTTTCTTCTTTTTGGAGCATTTAGATGAATTATATTTCCATTTTTTCCCTATTCATTTTTATTTTGATATATGGATGGTTTCGGCTTGTTCATTGGAACCGGATTTAATTTACTTGCAGAGGAGTTTATCCTGATTCAACAATGTTACTTTGCTGATGAAGTATTATCTCACAAGTTCAGCAGTGCTACTGATGCAATATATTTCCTTAGGAAGGATTTATTTTCAACTAACACTACATGACAGTGCTGTTGATAGCCATGACTGAACTAGTCATCCAATCCTCTTCTGAAACCAATTTTTCCATAGGAGTAATAGGGTTTAAAAGGAGAGTAGGCTTAGTGGTCCACACAATGCTCTCTATACACTGCCAATAACAACAGCTGATCACCAGCTGCCTTTCATAGTGACGCCTCATGTTTCTTCATGGTGCAAGATGAGAGCATAAGATACCTCATAGCACCCATGTGGCATGCTGTGGAACAAAGAGCAAGAAATAAAAAGCAAAGGAAAAATAAATTTATTCTCAAGTTGATTCAGCAGATAGGGTAAATGACAACTTAGGGAAATGCAGAAAGCAGAAGGACAAGATGATACCTAACACTTAAGCAGGATGAAACTTAACTCTTAAAAAATCCAAATACTAAATATAGTTCAATTAAAAAGTTACTTTCTCCAGCTTTCTGTGCAAAAGTTAAAAAAAAAATCAGTATTGCTGAAGAAATGCTCAGCATTGCTGAAGATTATGATGAATTTGTTCTGTTTTGGAGTTACTCTATACCTCCTTTCTATGGACCCCTGAAAAACACCAAAAGACAATTAACATAAATAGATAAACAAAGCTCAACCCTTCACAAATTAAAGTGTATTGACACATTCATTGGACCTGTATAGATATCTTGACTAATATGTATTTTCCTCCCAAATGAGACCACTTCATGATACTAACAATGTAACATTCTGAGGTCAAACAATTCATCTTACATTAAGGCATTAAATATCAATTTACATGGAAAACATGTAACTCTGCCATGAGTTGTCAAAATACATCTGAGCGAATGAACTAAATTCCATATCTAAACATCTTTCCAAGACTTTTTACAACACTGAGTTTGTTATATCCTTGTAATTCACCCAAATGTCTGAAACATAAAGGACAGTTCTAGATTTTAAGGAGATTCATGTTATTCACTGTATTGTGAACAAGTATGATATCATCATACTTGATACAGTAACTGTTCAAGAACATTGGAAATTCTAGTACTAGATAAGAGTTGAGCACATTTCAAAACCTACCTTGATGTGTTTTAATAGCTTTTATACCAAATCGGTGACTAATACTTTTTCAAAGAATTCTGGTAGTTGCTTGGTTCCCTGACATCTCCAGAGCTAGGAGTTATTTCACTGCTCAAAATTAAAAAAAAAAAAAAGAAAAAAAAGAGTTCAAATTATATTTTGCACATTGTAAGGAATTTATTTATAGCCATCTTAATTAAACAACTAACATTTAATATCCCTAATTTTATTAGGGACAAAAAATGTATTTTATTACTTTTTCATTCATTTTATTAGAATGCATGGTAGGCTTTACAGGTAGAGATTTTGTTTCCAGATATTTCGAGATAGTTGTGTTAGAATTGAAATCTTTGGCTATATTCATACCAGTAAGTTAAACATGTGATTTCTGAACACTAGAAAATAGAAAATTTCAAGGATCCTCATAGTGATTTGCATGGTCTTCTAGGCATTTCCTCTTCCTCTGCAAAGAAAACAAAAACAGAACCAAAACCAAACCAATTCTTGGATTAGGACTAAAGATGTGTTCTGGCTCAAGGTGGTTTGGATGGGCTATCTTTCTTTAATGGGAAAGAGCTCTCTGTGATGAATGGCTTTAGTGTCATAACCTGTCTCATCATGTTTAATTTACCAGTATACTGAGACTTGGGGGCTGATTGGATTAATTACGATGGTGTGCAGTTTTACATTATACAATATTATTCACAGTGATGTGGAATGCAAGTTAGAGTCGTATTATAGCATCCAAATCTTGAAACACTGACAGGTTTAGAACAAAATCTCTCAAACTGTTGATATTCCTAACACATTCATTGCATCCTATTCTTTCAGTCGATGGTATTGTTTCATGGATATTATTACACAAAAAGAAAAAGCACAGACTGCATAGCGAGCTCCCTTTCATGCCTTTCCCTAACCTAAGAAGTAATGCAGGAGGTGGAAGTGTTCACAGACCCCTTTCCCCTGAGGATTTGTTTTCCTAGACAAGTGTAGCCATGAGGTTATAGGTAGCTTAGGGTTCTCTGAGAGTATTGTGTTGAAATTTTTCAGTTGAAGTTACCATAACAGTATCAACCATAACCACACTTAATGCCCTGCCTACTGACTCCCACTTCATAATGGTAATTATCTGACAAGGCAGGATGAATGACAGAAGTAGGAGAGAGAAAGGGAAAATTTCTGCTTTAGTCCTGTACAGCACTGCTTCAAAAACAATTCCTCCACATTCCACGTTAAGGCCCTAACGAAGTGGTACTTTCACTGGATAAAGTGGTGCAGAAAAAGATGAAGTGGGTTTGTACAAATATTTTTGAAAATACTTGTCAAATATCTAGTTGTATAAGAAAAAAATAATTAGTAACTCCAAGTTTCATAGTGTTGCTGTTCTGCAACGTACAGGGTAGAGGTTATATATATATATACACACACACACACACATATATTTACGTCATGTTGTAAACTTAAAAAGGGTGAAGGTAAAACTGAACAATGCCTGCTGGATTAGTCTCTCTAGCTGACTATGCACTATTATTAATGTAACTCTCAGTAGACAAAGCTTCACTAAAAATCAGTGGGACAATGGAGGCTAGGCAAACCTTTTTGCTGGATTTAGGTTCACAAAATTATAGCAATGAAATTCAGACATCAGAAAAAATGTAGGCAGGTGTAAGTTGTTATTTGAAATGCTTATGCTGTTTTGTAGTTCTTTTAGAGATATATTTTATTATGGTATGTTTGGACAAAAAAAGTTTTCAAGAGATGGTGTGGTATCCTTCTACTAGTTTTTTTCCTACTTAGAAGCCATAATAAAGTCCCAAAGGCTAAAGGTAAAGCTGTAATAATTCATATTGTGAATAAATTCATCCTCTCTCTTTATTTTTCTATAATGACTATTTTAAAGAAGTCACAAAGCTTGAATAGAAAAGACACCTTAACTGTTTAACATTTACATTGCTACGACAAGTGCAATTTGATTTGTGTAATACAGACATTAAATTAGACAATTAAGTTTCAAAGTTGTAGCATTAGCATTAGGATTATAGTGTTGCTATTAGTATTAGAGTTATTGATGCTGATATTGTAGTTAGTGTCATTTAACTTCGAAAAGATTCTTTTTGAGAATCTTTACTGTGCTTTTTATCCTATACTGTTTCTCTAGATTTTATGTTAAATCTCATATTGAGCTAAGCATCCTTACAATGGGTGTATTTCAATATACTCACAATTATATTTATTTGCAATTCTTGTAAAATTTGGCTTTCTTGTGCACACTTTACTTTCTTGTAAAATTTTACAATTCCTGGCTGAGACTACTGTTTATTTTTCATTGATGTAAATGTCTTCATAATCATGGAATAAATTTATGTACAAGATCTACTTATTGGGTTTTCTTATAGATTTCAAGCATGGAAGTATATTAAATGTCTGTGAATCTAGCAGGTTTTTGGCTACCTATGGCTACCTGCAACAAATCCATTTGAGAACAAATAATTAATACTGCAAAAGTATTGCAATAACATGACATCATAAGGTTATGAGAAAGTCAGGGAAGTTAGATGTTAGATTATCTTTTGTTAGATGTTGAAGAAATGTTTCTATTTTTGAAAAGTGGTCTCTTTTCTTCAGCTATATTCCAGCTTGGTGTAGAAATAAAGATGTGCAAAGTGCTATATAGAATTTTCTAAGTAGCTGGCATATAACATAATCATTTTCCTTTGACACTTCTAGGAAAATGTCGCTAGTTTTGGTAACTGATGTTTACTGGTCATGAGAGTCCCATTTTCAAAATTACACCTTTTTGTCTTTACAAATATAAAGTTATTGTCTTCGCCCTCTACTACCTTTATGAGATCCTTGAGTGTCATTTTTGTTTGTTTTTAAATAGGCATAATCTGGCAAAAAAAACCCCAAAGAAACAAAACCAAAAAATAACTCAGTTTCTTGAGTCAAAAAAAGCCCAAAACAAAACCAAAAAACACAACAAATAGGAAACATGAGGGTCATCTACTAAAAATACAAATTTAAAGGGGTTTTCCTTTAAATAAATATTGAGGTGTTTTGAATTTCAATGACTAATGAAGGATTTTCATAAAATCTCTGAGAATAAAAAATGTATAAGGGCCTCTTGGTTCATTTAGTTCTCCTCTAAATCCAGACATGAATCAAGTAGACCCACAGATTTTAAATCCAGAATTTATATACACACACACAAATGAGAGTTTGTTTCTCAGCTTTTACACATGACATTGTGCTTCAGTGCAAAAAGTGCTGAAATTGTCAATTTAAAAATGTTCTTTGTTCTGCATAGTCAGAATGACTAAACCTAACTGAGGTCAAAGAAAAACACCCTCCCTGGTTTGGATACACCATTTGACTCAAAAACTCCCACCTAGTGTCAATCAATCCTATTATTCACTTATTTTTGCAACACTAATCTTTATGGCACTTAATGCTTTTTAGTTCCACCTACAACAAACTTATTTTCTGACTTTTAACATAGCAAAAGCAAAAAAAATTGTCTAAAAGAATATTAAACATGCAAAAAATATTTAGCCACAATTTCTATAAGGTTTATCTAAGTATAAATGAAACAATAATGACAAGCTCAAACATGGCAGACAGGAAAAAGCCACTTTCTTCCTCTTTTAGGACAAAATATTCTGCAAATACTTTTTTCCAGCACTAAATATAATTTCTCAGGAGAAATAAACTGCACAAGACATTACAGAAGATTCAACTTTGCTCTTCAATCCCTAAGTTAGAAATTTTAACTGAAAGAAGAAAGTAAATGAACCCCACCTATCTACAACAAAACTTCCAAAATATCCCAACCAACCAAACAACTAAAAAAACACTAAACATAAAAAAACAAAACAAAAACTCCACAAACTAAAACTGTGTGCAAAGGTTGGAAATTCATGGTACAAATGTAAAAAATCAAATAAATGTTTTGTCAAAAAAAACAAATTAACAGTTTAATACTAGGCTACATAATACTGGAACTACTGCGGATTAAAAATTTAGGTTATGAGTTAGAAGACTGTGGATTGTGTAGAATGATTCTGCACTCTTGAGGAGGTTTCTCATCCAAGTAACTTCAGAAGTACAAACCCACAAGAGCTCTCATATTATAAAGCATTTAAAAGTGTAGTCACATTCTTAGATCCATTTGTGGGACTGATTCTCACTGGAATGATAGGAGGATTTTGGATTTCGTATCTAGAACATATTGCCTTTAGAGTGAAAGATCCTCAGAAGTGCATAGGTTTTTAGCTAACTTTTTGTCCCAGGCTTTTGTTGCTTTTTTTTACTTTATGTTTAACCACGCATACATATACACATATCTACACATCACTATATGCATAATTAAATGATGATTGCCCAAATAAGAAAAGCTCTGTATCCTGTTATTATTCTGGCCATAAAAACTGGGAATATTGCACATTGAAAATGTAGAAATAGCTCTGAACTTGTGTTCAGTTTAGGACTTCTCACACTTTATGTATGTAGCCCCATAAGTGGTGATAAAATCATTTAGGTGGAAAAGAAGTGGTAGTTGATTTGTTTGTATTCAGCTTAAAGAATAATGTAGATACATAGAATTTATTCCAAATATACCTGTGTAAGAGACCATATTATTCAACAGAAGATGTCAGCTTTTATTAGCAATTGATTTTCAGCAATATGCCATGTTGAAAAAGTAATAATTTGAAGAGTGTTTTTGTGGACAATTTTAATAGTGCAGGGCAGCGTTAATCATTTGAGTTAAGGTATGACATACAAAATCAAAGATATAAATTATTGGCATTAAAAATGGGGCAAATTCAACAAGACTTAATATTTACTGCTTACAACATAAAATTTAATGAGAGTAGCTCTCAGTTTAAGAGAGAACTTGATGGAATTGTTACATTAATTGGGCCAGCGCATTCAGTGCAGTTATTATGGAATTACTCCAGAATTACATGTACCCAGACAAAAATAAAATAAGAAATCTTCATCTTTTGGGAAAGAAGCTAAGTACTAAAACATTAGTGTTCTTGCCATTTCATGTACTGAAAAGAAAATTTAAAAAAAAGAAGATTTATAAAGCAAATTACAAGCTGGCATTTTGTTTTTTAAGGTCAAATAATCCCTGAATATAATTTTCTTCAATATAAAAATTTCACTTAATAGCTATTTTTTTCTCTATCAAATTACAGAATATGCTGAGTTGGAAGGGACTCATGAGGATCATTGCACAGAACCACCCCAAGAGTCACATCTGGAAAGTGCCTAAGAGCATTGTCCAAATGCTTCTTGAACTCAGTCCAGCTTGGTGCTGTGACCACTTCCCCAGGGAGCCTGTTCCAGTCCCTGACCACTCTCTGAGTGAAGAACCCTTTCTAATGTCCAATCTAAACTTCCTCTGGCCCAGCTTCAGGCCATTCCCTTGGGCCGTGTTCCTGATCATCACAGAGAAGAAATCACTGTCTGCCTCTGCTCTTCCCCTCATGAGGAAGTGCTAACTGCAGTGGGGTCTCCCCTCAGTCTCCTCTTCTCCAGGCTGAACAGACCAAGTGACCTAAGCTGCTCCTCACAGGGTTTCCCTTCAAGGCCCTTCACCATCCTGATGGGCCCTCCTTTGGATGCTCTCTAATGGCTTAATGTCTTTTCTACGTTATTGTACCCAGAGCTGCCCCCAGGACTCAAGGCAAGGCTGCCCCAGCGCAGAGCAGAGCAGGACAATCCCCTCTGTTGCCTGTCTGGCGATGCTGAGCCTGGTGCCCCCAGGACACTCCAGGATGGCCCTCCTGGCTGCCAGGGCACTGCTGGCTCATGTTCGACTTGTCATCGACCAGGATCCCCAGGTTCCTTTCCAGTTGGTCCGTACATCCAGGGTTGTCCCATCCCAGGTGCAGAATCCAGCACTTTCTCTCTGTGAACTTCACAGGGCTGGTGATTGCCCAGTCCCCTACTGCCGAGGCCTCCCTGCAGGGCCTCCATGTCTGTGAGGGACTCACAACTCCTCCCAGTTTTGTATTGTCTGTGAACTTGCCCAGTATCCCTTCCAGTCCTGGGTCCAAGTTGTTTAAATGTACATATATTCTCTGAAGTCACACTGAATTAAATGTTTTGAAAATAATAAATTATCAGACACTGGATCACTGTGAAACCGTACTGCAGTACACAGACTGTGTACTTAAAATGACAGATGAGGAGCCCAGTGCAACAACTTTAAAGAGAATACTTTCGTTTCAGTCCATTTACCCGTAGAACTGAATGAACAGAGAAGATGACTGAAATTATGCATATAATTCTGTCTGGTATTAATGAATATGTAAAATATATCCTAGTTTTGTATCAGAAGCAAACATTTAGGCTTTGAAATTAGAAATTTTGATTTCTATACATGCTTTTGTAGATGTCCAGACTCTTATTCACTGATTAATAATCCAATAGCAGCTAAATCTCTAGAAACTGCAAGCAAGAAAAATATGCCAATTGGAAGAATACCGCTTTATTAAAATACACTCCTAAACTCTGTTTCTCAATTGTTATGTGTTTTCCTTTTTTGTTAGAGTGTATTTTCCAATCACTCTCTGGTGCCTCACACCTGCCAAGGTTTTGATAGACATGACAATTTTTTTTGGATGAGTTTGGAATTTATATGTCTGAAATATTTTTTCCTTGCAATCTAACTGTTCAGTTGAAAAGCTACATGATCACAAATGATTTCTTTAATTAAAAATTTTCTGTGTTTTAGTGACCTTAGATTGACTGATTGATTGTTTGATTTCAGAAATTGATTAACTGGCTTCTTTCAAAGGAAAAAAAGGTTTTAACTAAAACAGCACTTTGAAGTATTTCATTGAGTCTAGTACATGAAAAATAAGCCAATGCAGAAGAATATAATTTTCAATAATACTTAATAAAAGTGTCAATGATCTGAAGTCTGAAATGTTTATGATTAGGCATTTTTTATGATGAATAAATTTTGACTATATGTTTTTGGTTTAACTTGTGTAGCCAAGTAGTCAAGTGTGCCCGCTTTTATTTGATTTCCTGATTTGCTACATCTCCAAAAAGGAAATAAAATTTTCATTTTGTTTTTTTTGTGGTGCAAAAGTGTAAATTTGTGTCTTCTATTTAAGTCAATAAAAAAATAGAGCCTCTATATTTAACAACCTATTTTGTGAAGATACACATAATAATCCTTATTCAGCAACCTACTAAATTATTAATGTTTTTTGGTTTTGTTTAAATCTTGTGCAAGTACAAAATTAATTAATCTCACTTCTTCATTAAATATACAAATTCATAGATAAATGGATTTAAATATGTGATCAAAATTAAAATGAAATATTTAATTGAAGACAAACCTCTCCTCTCCTCTTGGAAATGGAGAATGTATTTGGAATTCATTGCATGTTCTGAAGCAGGAAGTTTTTGAAGGAACTGACAGTAAGAAAATGGAATTCCTTGAACATTTTCCTGCATCAAATGATGGTGGTTTTCTGTGGTTTTTTTCTCCCTTTCTTTACTGTCTGTTGCCATTTCTCTTTCCTATTAATAATAGGACTAGACATATTAACATCTCCATTTTTATGTATTCAGTTGAGGTAATAACATAATTTGTCCTTCAACATCCATGTCTTGTTGCAGAACAAAATTATTATTTTTGACACTACAATAAAATAAGATCTGTCACTCTATGCTTGTTAAAACAAAGTACAAAGTATTTTAAGAGGCCCGAATAAATTCTAGTGTCAAACCCAGGATGGATACTCACATTGAAAATATTAATTCACGGCTTTATAATATCAAAAACATTTTAGGTGTGACTGTCTCATAGCTCTTTTTTGGACAGTAAAATATACATGGAAGTATGTATTTTGGAAAAGAAGGGCAGTTTTGAAAATGAAGACTTCAAATAAAGATATGTGAACTCTGTAAACAATATGCTTTCGAGTCTGAATTATATCTCTATAAATGGAAATACTCCACACTCTGTGCTTCATGGTCAGCTGTAGCAGCAAGAAACCTCAAAAATTCTGATCAATCCAGCCAACAGAAAAAAAAACCAAAACAACACATCATTTAAAAGGCTTTTTGAAAGACTCATATTCTTACATTTTAGTGGAATGTTACTGTCATTTTAATTAATTTTAGGAATGCTCATACTTTGCATGCATGTGCTACACTATGCAGACTCGCTGCAAAATAACAATATGATTGAAAAAAAAAGCTTCAACAGATAAAAAATTATTTTTATTCATAAGGGAGTGGTCCTGAAATATTTCCCTTGGCCTTCAGAGACCTTGACCTTTTCATTAGAACTGCAAAGAAATATGGATCATGCCCGGGGTGCTGTCTTCCTCACTGTGCTGAAAAATCTATCCATTGTCTTTGCTACTGTTCATGGTTTTCCTAATTTGCAGCTGGCTAAATGCTGGTCAGATTTATCCATAGTTTTTCACAGTGATTGGAAACAACAGATTGAAAAATGGCTCATTTCTTTTTACCGATGATGCTCATAACAAAACCATCAAAATAAAATGTCAAAATTCTCACAGGATGTACTACTTTAACCTTAACATGCTTGTTGTGACCAGTCTTTCCCACATATGAAATGGAAGCAACATTAACAAATCTATTTATTAAAAAAAATCAAAGTGTTTTAAGTCAGACTTGCATCTTCCAGGGGTATGCTCTTAATTTGGAATATGATTTTCACAGTATTGAAAGAATTAGATAAACTGAGTTCTGATGCTAGAAAAAGCCATAGGCAACAGCAAGAGGAAACTGAAGTGCTTTTCATAAAGGGAGAAACTGGGCAACAAAATCTAATATTTATGATTTAGTAGCCAGGAAGAATGGGATGGGAGCAGAAAGAATACAAAGATTTTTTTTTTATTTGTAACCTGAATTTTAGGGGAAAGGACTAGGCAGGATACATTAAAGATTTTTTTGTGCTTGTATTATCCCTGCCCTACTCACCTGGGCAATATATTTGGAAAAAAGTGGCTTTGTTTTATTTTTTTTTTGATAGAAAGTCAAGAGGTTTGAAGTATCTAAGCAAAATTACCTGGGATTTAATGTGCTAGTTTTGTAAAACAATTTTATCTTCTTACCTGCAAGCACCATCTATCTCAAAAAGTTTCAAACCCAGTAAACAACAGTAAGCTTCACAGTTCCAAAACCTGTTTCATCTTTGAATATCAATATAAATTTTAAATGTCTGGATATTTTCCTCTCTGTTTCTTTCCTTTTTTATCCTGATGCACTTGATTAACGACTCAATACCATGTGACATCTCTGCAGTGGGCTTTCAAATTTGTTTCAGTCAAAAATCATAATTTAAGGTTCTCTGTAGTAAGCTATGGCTTCACTCATAATAAATGCTTTGTTTGAAAACATAAAGTTTCTGCAAGTTATTTCTTTATAATAACCTCTGGCTATTTTGCTTAAAAATTATTTCTTTTCATCTCATTTAACCTCCTTGTTTAGTATTAGTCAACAGTGACTTATGTTGTTTTTGGATCAAATTACATTTCTAGCTTCTACCTGATGTCCTCCAAAGGAGGCTTTCAATTCCTTATCCAAATAATTACATATTGGGTTAAAAATTTATCTCTGGGTCATCTGTATTATTTACTTGAATTGCAGAAGAAGTCTGAGGACCTACTGAACTGAAGCCTTTCCATATAGGAAAGCTTCATCAATTTTCATCATCATTTCCCTGCTGAAATATAGGAAATATATTTCCTATATTATGACAATATTCAATAAATACCTTTCCAGGACTCATTATATTTTTAAGGGATCTTTCAGTGACAATTCCTTGTATATGCATAGCCTGATGTGAATAACAGTGAAGATGGATTCAGGGAGCTGACTATGAAGAGATTTTATGATGGGTTTCAATGTGTTGGCTTTATCTCTGAATGAATTCTTACTTTCAGTACACTTTGATGATAACAATTAGAAGTAGATATTTTAGCACAAATCTTCTTCTTTGTTCCCAGTTAATTTTATAGATATATTTTACATGGAAAAAGCCAAATGTTCATAGGTAAGAGAGTAGTATGTGAAATACCACAGATACATGTGCAACACCCAGACAACTACTATGTGCAGTAATCAATTATTTGACTATCAATTAGCAAACAGTTAGTTTTCTATTGTCCATTGTGTATTTCATAATTTGATAGATCTTCAGCAAACTGCTTGGTCTGTTTTTATTACTCAGCCTTTCTGAAACTGTTATATTAATTAAACTATCTTTGAGAATATCTGGGAAAAGGCTGTGATAAGGCACAATTAAATTACTTTTTTTTTTTTCTGGAGACAGCTGCTATGAGTACCTTGCAGTCTGACAGCAAGGAAAGTATAATTTAAGTGTGCTTAAAATAGCCAAAGATTTCCATCGGGTCTTAGTTACAGCTCATACTGTTATTATTTAACATAGGAATGCCTCCAGCTGGTGTCAGGAATTAATTTTGTTATACTGTAAGTACAGATACTACTTTTGTGGGATTTCAGTTCCTTCTCTGAAGTAGTCTAGAGATAAAATGAAAGACATGTGATTGCTTTAAAATTGGGGTGGTACTGAAGATAAATTTATCCTTTTTCCCTCACTTTTGGTCTTTGATATTTTGCACTATTATGGGAAATGCTCTTCATATAAAAACCAAAGAGCACCTTTGGAAATAATGAAATCTGCCAAATGGAGGAAAGAGAGTCTCTTAAGCTTGCTGAAAAAGGAATGTCTTGTCCTTGTTTCTTTCTTACCATTTTCATGAAAAATAAGTGAAAACTGTGAATAAATTTTGATTTCAATTCAGGTAAAACCAAGAAAAAGCTGCACTCAAAAAGCTGCTGCTGCTGAGTTTGCACTTCCATTCTTGAGCCTCTTATAGGCACACTAATATTTTATCAGAGCACTTAATAGCAAGGCTTTTTTCCACTTGGGAAGGCAGGCAAACAGGTGCTTCTGCAACTGATGTTTTTGTTTCTTCTAGGCTGGAGAGGCTTTTATCCATCATGGCTGACTCAGTCACCTTTTCAGTTGAGTGCATCTTTTCCATAACCCTCAGACTTTCTGACAGCTCACATACTTCATTTAAGTGTTCTCCAAATGCAGTTTCCTCCCTCCCTGCAAAAAATATTATTTTTGTTTTGTGTTGAATGGTATCTGAATTATGTCTGTGCATTAATTTTGTTTGATTTCTTCTCTACATCTTTGTGAAAAATCATAGAATGTCAACACCAGTTGAAAGGGACCTCCAAAGATCATCTGATCCAACCTTAAAGAGCTCAAAACCAATATAAAACCCACCAGTTTAAGGTCTGACCATTATTATCATATTACAGTAAGTCATCTGTAATGGCTGGACAGTAACTATGCAGTAGGCAAATTTTTATGGATTAAGATCACAGATCTCAACATCTCTGATCTCACTGAGTACTGTCCTGTTTAGATATCAGTGTAAATATTGTGTCTTTTAAAATAAATTGCAATCTCAAAATGACATAAATATGTGACATGAAATTGAAATCAGTGACAACAACAATGGAAATATATGAGAGATTCTGTTGAATTTTTAATTGTTTTTAAACCTGCTTGAATATTTCATACAAAATATTTATATCTGTAGAGACAATATTTTGCTTTTGATATAAGGAATTGAAAAAATCTCAGAAGGAGTCCACTTTAAAGTGTCTGATGTTTTTGCATACATGATCCCTGTGGGAATTACTTTTTTCCTCCTGGGACAGGACTGGAAAATAGACAGACATTCTTATATAGTGAAAGAGTCTTCAGGATACAATAATTTAGCATATATTTTGGAGCAACATTTTTTTAAAAAGTGTAATTCATAACTTTTTCTCCTTCTTAAAGTTATCTTTGCCATACAAATGGGAAATAAAACAAACAAACAAAATAGAGATCTAAATCAGATTCGTTTGGCCAGAGCATTTCACACAGGTATGAATAAGCATAAACACAACTAGAAATTCTTCAATGCAAAATATATGCAAGGTAGGTTCTTCAGCATCCTCATAGGTTAGACCTTTGAGTTACTGCATAGTCACTCTGCTGGTTCTGTCTGTCTCAAATTATAATGCTGGAAAGCTAAAAATATAATACAAGTTACAACTCCAGGGAATATACCTAAAATGTTCTAGTAAATTTAGTGCTGAAAAACAAGATACTCTATTCTTTGCCTTAGGCTCAGTCTACATCATGGAGATAGTGTACAAAGAAAATTTTAGTTATTGCAAAATATAATATTTTCCGTTTAATTTTTTCTCCCCTGATCCTTAAAGCAAAGAGCTAGTAGGCACAATAAGCTGTTTTCACAGCTGAATGACTTTCAATTCAATCAAAAGAGGTCTTTGAGCATTTTAGTAAAAATATTGCTAACTCCTACAAATGACTGATCGACTAACTTTTATACCAAAGTTGTTATCCTAAGCTTACATTCAAGAGATAGAGCTCTAATTGTGAAAGTCATGTCACAGTTTCACTTTGTACTCTCAGTTAACACTTTCTCTCTACACCATGATAACAGTAAATTCCAGTTCTCCAGCTTTTATTAAAGAGCTTTAAGGCAATTTTCTGCAACAGGTCCTCAATCTCATGACATGGCCCTTCAGGAGCTGAAAGCAATGAAAATGCTGTCAAGATGGAAAACCTGCAGATTAACTAACAAAGCACCACCAACAGTTGTTCTGAGACTTCATATATTACAAATATATACTAAGAAAAAAACTAAGATCAAACTGCAGAAGTCATATTTAGAAATTTTCTTGAGTCGCTACATTGCTAAGGTTAATACAAAGATATAATATAGAAATACTCTGGGCTCTGGGATTGTACAGGTATAGCTATGAAAAAGTAATTTACCCAAAGCGTTGTATTTCCTCAATGTTTTAACAACTTAGAATAGAAAGTACGTCTGATGGTTGAGCAACAATATTTAGTAAATGCTGACAATTGTTGAAACTATTGGAAAATTCTACTCCGAAAAAAAAAATTAAACTTGTGTTTTGTTTTGTTTTGTTTGTTTTTTAAAATTACTTTCATAATAAAGGAAATAATTACTTTCCTTTATTGATAAACTCTTTTTGATAGCAGCAGGTAGTCCTAACCTCTGGACTTCATTAATAAGAAGAGCTCTTGGCATTGATGACTTTATTAAAAAGAGGAGTAGGAATAGAGCAATATCTGTATTAAAAATTTCCCTTTTCACTTGTTTGCTTTAATTCTTTAAATCTTTAATTCATTATTTCGAATCTTCAAAGGAATTTGGATTAAAGCATACTCAAAAATTAGGACCTTGTCTCCTGAAGCTTTTTCCAAAAGTCAGTTTTAATATTGGCTGAATACATATTAAATTTACAGATGGAAAATTGACAAAAAGGGATGTGAAATGACTTAGCATGAGCTGCCAGGGCTTGCATCAAGCTGCCCAGTAACAAAGTCAGATAGATAGAGAAACACAATGGTGTGGGGAGAGATTCATATTCTTTCCCCCTCAGTGTTGCCTATGCATTCTTCTGTATTCTCTCATTTATGCTGCTATTCCTAAACTCTTGAATGACAATGACATGATCTATTTATTGGGACAAGTTTTCATTTGCTAGATTTCAAAGTTTGTTATTTTTTTTCTCTTACTCCTTGGAATAGCATTGTGATATCTTTGTCAAAATGAGAATTAAAATTCTCTTTCCAGTTTATTTGGGTTTACTAAATAAAATATGCTTATACTACAGTAACATTTTACAATGAACACCAGCTATTCCATTTTCAAATGATGTATCCTTCTATAATGACTTAAACCTCAAGAAACAGTCTTCATCACTTCTGCTGCATTCATTACTTTGGCTTCCCATGTAGATCCCTTTTCTATACTGTAAGATGATATCTAAAATAATTTGTTTCCTACCTATTATTTAATAAATGTCATACTTCAAAAATAAAATAACAATGAACTTGTATTTATTGTTCCTTTGCCAGTGTGTTAACTGTTATCAGTGAGGGACATTATTCTTTTCCACGAGAACAGGTCGGAAGAGACAAGTAGGAAAATATGGCACTATGAAAGACCTTGCTCTGTAAATTAATGTTGATACAGTTTTACCAAGACTTTTGTTCAGTGATCTTGACAAATAGGAATAGTTTGTGTTCTAGTGTCTCTCCCAAGTGTAGGCTTCTTTCTTCACAATAAAAATCACAACTGTAGCTTGCCTTTTCTATGGAGTAGAGTGCAGCTCAGTGCAGGGACGAAGAGCCTCTGTATTTCCCTATTCCAGGAAGCTGCACAATGCAGAAGACCAGAAGTATTACACTTGTGAAGATTCACAGGAGACAGCACATAGGGAGAAGGCAGTTTTGTCTCCTCCCTACAATATGCCAGTTACTTCAAGTATGTATGAGAATCTTTTCCACAGAAGGTGGCAAGAGTCTCTACCTGCCCTGAAGTGAATTGTGATCAGAGAGAAAATGAAAAGAATGTCAGAGTGCAATCTTTAGTTTTTCATGGAGCAGTGGAATGATTTTATGTTTTCAAAGGCAGAGGTTAATCCAATTTTCCTGTTCTAAGTTACCTGATTTTACTTCACACACATGCATGCACACACACACACACGCACACACACACACACATGCCCACACACATATGTATATATAAAAAGTTTACTCTTTGATGTTCTTCTTGTTCAGGGGAACTGATCTATACAAAATTAAACAGACCAATATATTTTTCTGTACTAAAAATAGCAAAACCTATAAGCCAGAGAGACAGCTGGAAGAAAAGCACTTATCAAGTCTGTAACCCCCTCTTCTTTCAGTAGTATTAGCACTCTAAGTAGCATAGCAAAGAGAAATAGAACTATGTAAAAAATTAAAAGAAAATCAATTTTCTTCAAGCAGAATAAAACCTCTTAAAATATTCTGGTCAAGCAAACTATTATAGATAAGATATGAACAACCTTATCAACTCACTGAGTTGAAACATATTAATAAATGGTATATAGACTTCTAAACCCAAAGTTGATTAAGGCCATTTCATCTATTAAATAATTTTCTCCTATTAATAAGATTCTTTTTTTAATAAGCAGTTAAATTATGTGCTTTTGTCATTATTGGTAATTATAGTACTGAGAAGTTATTCATATAATAATATTGAGATAAAACAGTTCATTAGTTCACATAAAGTTAGCATCCAATAATATGTCCCATTGAGCAATTCACAGCAATTTTCACCCTTATAAATTCTATTTCTAGGGAAAACCGTTTGAGAGATTTATTCTTTTAAATATTTCAGGACAATTCATCTTTTGTGTTTTAAGCTCAGTATTTAGAATAAAAACCAAACTAAAAAAATACACAAAAATTAGTTTTACATTGAATTACTTTAGTTTTTAGTTAATTTCATTATAAATATTTTTAAAAGCTGTTTGCCTCACTGTGTTTTCTTAGTTCCCTAAGATGTCATTAAATTCATAATAGGAAAACAATAAAACATTGCATTTGTTTCCTATTAAACTGACTTCTAGAATTTGCAACAACGATAATTCTACTATGCTGTGCTTCTCATTTTCAATTGTCTTGTTCCACAGCTATTTTGTTCACATCTAGAGGGGAGTACTTGTGAATCTTGCTTTTCAATGCAACACACTAGTAAACTTTGTCTACTGTCTAGAGACTAAACTAATTAATAATTTTCCCTCTGTCTTCTCATCCAAGTAATAACTAAGTAGCATATAGAATTTTAAATACTGGGCAATTCTGAGTGAAAACCCAAAGCAATAACTATTTTTCAGATTTAGATTTAGTTTAGTTAAGTTTAGTTCAGATTTAGTTAGAACAGAGAATGTATTTTGAATCTTACCAAATTTGTAATGAAAACTAGACATTAATATTTCAATCTTTGGACAATTCGAACAGCTTAATTTTTGAGACCATAGTGTTCCAATCTTCCTAATTAAAGTTTACCAAGAGCTCTTCTTTTGCCTGTTTTTAGCATTTTCACTCCTGAATGTTCAGTTTGAAATTTTGCTTTCTTCTCCTGTTATTGGTTCTGAAGACAAATGATTTAATGAAAAATATGGAAAAGGGAAAATATTTTTCCTAAGAATTACAGTTTTATGCATCTTCAAAGCCTAAAGTCATTGCTATAAAGTACTTTGATTTTTTTGGTACCCTTGTGAAAACAACAGAACTATTAGTAGATCACTAATTATATCTTAAAAGAGAACTGTGAAGGAATAAATGTTTCCCATGTTGCTGATAAATAACAACCGACACAAAGAGGCCTTGTGGGGTGATCTATTTCTGTGAAGAATCTTTCATAACACAGTTGCTAACATATTTTTTGCTTTACCTCACTTCCATGACGTCTCATTTCCTCTTTGTATTTTTAGATAAAGAGGGGTTTTTAAAGTGTCGTCCAATCAAAATGCAATCATGGACAGTATAAATCACAGAGGAGATATAATAGTTTTATAGCCTATCAGACTGACTGGTCAAGGATTTGCTTTATTTACTGCTACTCATGAATAACACAGGTAGAAACTAATATATATTTCAGATCTAAAAAAAACACCCATGGTATTTCTCAGGGATGGGAGCAGGGGAGGAAGAATTTTTCAAGCAGCTGCAAGTTTTGTGAGAACAATTTTTTCCACTCTTTTTTCCATTAAAGTTATCAAAAGCTGACAGTATCTGTTTTGAGGAGTATGCTCATTCTATTACTGCATTTTCAAGGCATGAAGCTCTGAGTGGTTTCTGAGACAACTGTCAATATTCCATCAGGAAAGATCTTTTTAAAAAGCTTAGTAGCTATTAAATCACAAAGACAGTATATGATGTATGATGAGTAAATGTACACTCAAAAGAATTTAGGTCTAAAACTGCTCCTGTAATTGCCTGGGACTCTTCTCTGTTGCTTTACCTGATATATAGGAGTGGAATAAATGGTCCATCTATGTATGACTGACACATGGTTTGGAGACGCATTAATGGTAAAAAGAGTAAAATATTTCAGTATGATAAAGCTTTTATTTCTATAAATGCTAAGAAAAATATTTTTTTTGCTTTAAAAATCGTCAACTTTAGCTTCTGTATTAAACTTGGGATGCAGTCATGCTCATGGCAGAATCTCCATTTTATATAATTTTAATATTTTTCCCCTAAAGGTTAGATGCTTGGGACCTTTTCTGTAAAACAGTGTTTAAAGGACCAGTCCAAGGTATTACTTAAACAAATGTGAAGAGGTAATACTTGATTAATAAGGTTTATTGTAAACGCCCACTGTAAAAAAATAAATTAAGAAGCACATATCAAAATAGAATTCTTGCTGGTAGGCCAGCTTCCTATCATTTAAGCTTTTAAGCTTGACCAGGCATTTTAAAATCATACATCTTGGGTAAGAATTTCTCTATCTAAGACATTTTTTGTTGCCTTGCACTGAGAACGGTCTGTAAAACATAGCATAGTATTTGATGTCTCTGGTTTCTTACTAACTTCATCATCTATTAGTTGGAGAAGTCAAGCCCCATTCTGCTCCCAAGCTTGTTCATTATTCCATGTTTCTTCAGTATGTACCTTGGTATATACTCTGCTCCATGACACCACATACCAAAGAGGAATAGTAGCCCTAACATGCAATTAGTTGGCAAAGAGGTTGGAGGTGTCATAGCATTGTCTCCTCAAGTGACAAGATGACATATGACATTCACCATGCAAATCTAAGAGATATCCATACATTGCCACATCACCAGAAGTTTGTGAGAGAGTTCAGGAGTCTGGAAGGGAATGTGTAGTACAATAGCTCTATCTGTTTTATGACTGGCTTCTTTATTTAAGTAAAAAAAGACTTGTGAAAACTTCTGTTGTATTTTTTTGCTTGTTTCTTTGAATGCTTTTCCAAAACTGTGAAAGATAAACCTCTTTCCTGGAAACATTCACAGTGAAGAGGTGAGACCTATTCACAGTTCCGACATGCTGTAAGTAATTCTCATATCATTACAGTCTATGCCATGTAACAGACGTGCAACATAGAGTGAAGGTTTTTATCTGCCCTGTGACATTTCCAACTCATGCAATTTGTTTTTAGGTCTCTTTATAGTGCAGACATATACCCTTGGCTGTTACGAATCATGTTTGCCTACACATAAAGAAAAGAAAATGAGAACTGACTAAATCATGTTATTGTGACCAATTTCATCATCATTAATAATACTTCATAATTCTGAAGTATATTCTAAGGCTTCTAGAAAGAGTATAAATGATGTAAAAATTATTAGAAATGATTAAAAAAATAAACAAAGACTTTTAGATATATTTTGTATTCTATTACAGACCCAGAAGATTTTGGACAAATCTTTTTAAGATTGGATATGATCTGAAAAAGAGACTAAGAAAGAGAATTAACTCAATTGTGATATTGAACTCTGTCATCTTTAATATATGATGAAAACACAGGCTTTTAAGGTTAGGAAAGGAAATGAATATTCATCTTCTCACTCCTTAATGGGCCTCTGTTCCTGTGCATGTGGGTCTGGATAAAATAAATTTGAATGCCTCTGTGTACCATTATAGAGTTCTGGTTTTGTTTTTCAATGTAAAATATATTTAACTGACTCCTACTAATATTAAAAACCCAGTAATTTTAAAGCTATGACATATATAAGGAGGTTATGAATTTGCTAACCCACATATCCTATAGCTTCTTAGAATTTGCTATATATAATACAAAACTTAAGAATTGTGTTTACTTAACTAATACAAAATGTGAACTTGAACATACAGCAGACTTTATTACTTTATTTTCCTGAATGTAAAAGGCAGACAAGACCATTGTGATTATTTTTCTGATATGTGGAATGTAACCATCTATTCTTGCCCCATAACTAGTTCATAAATAGAAGTATTGCTGTGAAAAAAATACATTTATCTTCATTCAAGCTTGCTGGTTCCACCCTAAGTGGAGACTACTTTGAGAATTAGGGAAAATGGTATCGTCGTGACCACAGTTAGCTCAAACATATGTTGTGACTGCATAGAGATAGACAAGATAGATGTCAAATACAAGCAAGAAGACATCATGTATAGTGAAACTCAGTGTATTCTTCAATCTGTTATTCTTGGTTCATCTTCAATCCATCCCTGCAACTGACTCCACCACCTCTCAGTAAGAGGGAAGGATGGTGGCTGTCATTAGATTTATGACTTTAGATAATTTTTCCAGATGGTGCACAGTAAGCTGAACAAAAATTCTTGCAGTACAGCTGAATAGCTGAATGGGAGAACCACACAGACATGCTGAGATCACTCCAAAGGAGCAGGTTCAGAACTAGTACAGCCAGAGTGATAATCATGATAAATTAGCTGCATGTGAGTTTGTCTATTGCTTCAAGGGCCAATTATGTCATGGTATAACAGTTTGGGACAAAGGACAATCCACAGAAAGTCAAGTTTCAAATCTTACTTGAAACTTTTGAATTTTAGAACATGGCAATTCAATTTCTATGACTCTTTAGTTCCATGTTCTTAAGGTATACTGTCTGTTTTTTATTTGCTTGTTTATTTTCTTCTTTAGCACTGAAAATAGTAATTGAGTACTGTAGATATTCCCTAGTGCTAAAATTAACTCTGGTATGTGCTATTCCTTCCTCATGGACAACTAGAATTTGCAATTTCTTCATTGTCTGATGTAAAACAAGTAGATTTACATAAATATGCATGCCAATTCTTTTTGGAAAACATAACATTTTATTTTGTTTGTTCATATGAAGCCTGAGAACACTTCGTTTCAGTCTGAGGTATATAGGTGTGTCTTTTAGACTAGGATGAGGAAAAAAAACCCCTTTCAAGTAAGATTTCCTGCATTCTTTACCTGTTGTCATTTTAAAGACAATATGCTGCATTGCTCAGCAGCACCATTGCATGCAGAAAAAGCTGGCAGTAAAAACAAAATACATAAGGTAAAAATGAGACAAAACAGATCTACATCCCAGAGCAGATTGAAGAAGGAGGTAGTAGGCAGGTGGACTATTTCAGAGAAATTATAATCCAGAAAGTAAGAAATGGCTTTAGTGTGATACACTGTCAAAATTCTGTAAAGAAAGATTTTTCAAAGTAAATACAGATTTTAAATATTCTTAGTGTTCTGATCAGTCTAGTTGCTGAGGAACTGTGTTGACAGTGCAGCAGGAAACTAATCAAGTTTATTTTGAAAGCTATTAAAATTTTGGAGAGTAAGCAAATTGTGGTGAGATCTACACTGTGGAGAACACTCTGACTAAATCTATTCACAGGTATTTCCCCAGCCTTTATTTTAAGAAAGTATTGACTGATGCTTAATTTAATGCAGCTCAGTTCACCTGGAAAGAAGACTGCTTTTCTTCCCAGTCTTAATTATTTAGATTTTTAAAGCTTTGTTTTTTCAGGTGCAAACTGAATCTAAAAGAAACAATCAAAGAAGAGACTGTGAAGTCAATGAACAAGATGAAATGTTATGTAGCTGTTCCACTTTAAAACAATAAAAGAAAAGAAAAAAGTAATTTTTTACTCATCCCAGTTTGAGTGTCTCTGTTCAAATGCTATGGCAGTTAGCACCAGATGCTGAAAAATGAGAGTTAAAGGGTAAAAAGCCAGTCACAATACACAAAAAACCCCCAAACCAATAAAAGAACAATCAATCAATCAAACAAACAAAAGCAAAAAAAAACCCAAACCAAACCAACCCCCCCAAAAAAAAACCCTCCAGTGATAATTCTGAAATCAAAATCACATACTAGCAAATGATAATTTGATCTTTGGAAATCTATAATAATGCCATTGAGGCGTATTTTCTACTGGAATGAACCTGATCCCTTTGCGCCATTCCTTCAGGTATTTATATATATTTATAAGATCCCCCTGAAGCTTCCTTTCTTCAGGTCGAACAGTCCCAGCTCCCTCAGTTTTTCCTGATAGAAGAGAATTTCCAGTCTCTTAATCATCTTCATGCCTGTTTGCTGTAGTCTCTGTACTAAGCCCATATCTGTCTTGCACTTGAGAGCCAAGAGCTGGACCCAGAGGTCTAGATGTGGCCTCACCAGTGCTGAGCAGAAGGAAATGTTCATCTTCAACTGCAGTCAACACTCCCAGACTATGCAGTCTAGGATACCATCTTTCTTTTCCATGCAGCTAAATTGCTGATTGTTTGATTGGGTGCCCACCGGGGCCCCCAGATCCTTTACCGCAAATCTGCTTCCCAGAATACCAGACCTCAGAATATTCTGGTGCAGTGGGTGGCTCCTCTCCAGGTGTGGGAGTTAGCATTTCCTTTTGCTCAATTACAGGACTTTTCTACCATCCAAATGACATTAAATCAAGTACAAACATCAAGACTGGTTATGAAATCAGAAGAGGGGCTTGCACAATCTGAAGCTTGTTATTTGTTTCCAACTGTTGTACAAATAGAGTAATAATATCTAAGCCCATGTGTTTTCACAGAGCCTTGGAAATTAGTTCAATGCTAAATCTACTCTGAAGTCTCCCTGTTAAAACTTTTAATGGTCTTTTCAAATTTAATTTATTTTTCCTCCCTTAACCAAGGCTACAGCTTTTGTTCATGTGTTCCAGCTACTTTTTCCTTGCAATCTTCCTCTCCATGTGACCCTAAGGAACAGCTTTTGGCTCGGACAATCTGTGCTTGAATGTATGGCTGTTTAAATAATACATGTCTCCCAGTTTAGTTCAAAGGTACGGGCCTTATCTCACTTGGAATTTTCTGCTGAATTTTGATCCTAAACTTAAATGCGTAATTCCAGCACTTTATTGCTAGCATTTCAGCACTTCCTGTCAGAATAAATGTATCTAATGGAACAAACCATGCAGAAAATAACTCCTAGCATTTTTTTTCATTATTGAAACAAATATAAATCATTCTAGTGCTCAGCCCCAAGCAGAGATGATATCTGCCTTTAAAAATAGCTACTTCAAAGAAGTTCAGAACAAATTTGCATAAGCCAGTTGTCAGATTGTTTATGTTTAGCTTAAGGAAAATAAAATTAGTTATAAAATCTCAAGTAGGGAATTTGTTCATATGATGTCCATGGGGATGAACAACTTCATAACTTGGATTTTAAAGAGAATGGTTCAAAGGACAAATTTCAAAATAATGTTTCTACTCCCTCTAGGATTAAGTACATAGGCACTTCTCAATGGAGTACAAATTTCTTTTGTTTGTTTAAATTTTGTTAATAAGACTTCTCCAGAAGGGGTGCCTATAATTAGACAGTGGGCTCCTGTGGTGGTGAATGAAACACATGGCAAAGTCTGTGTTTCAAGGTGTTGAATTAGAAGCACTTATCAGATATGTACCAAGTGAGATTAATTGCAAGTAACAATAAGTCTTTCCTCACCTATTTTTCAAGCATCAGACTCTAGTTTTCTGTATTGTAAAATTTCCTTTTTTGATTGAAACTTTTTATTGTCCCATAACAATGCAGACATCCTAAGAGGTAAGAGAGCTTCATATACTGATAAGTCCATGATATTCCATTCCAGTTGCCCTTAACATAAAAAAGCAGACCTTGTTATATTGAACTTATTAGTATAAATCTAAGGACAGAGGGTCAAAAACATGGACCAGTCCTATGTACTGCAAGTTTGCCTTGACCTTTTAATGTCATCTATGTCAAGGCATAAGTCCCCTAATGGATTATAGTCTAAATCTATTCTTCAGATGATCCAAAATTCAGGTGCAATGATAAATCATCTGAAAATCAGTGCAGCATGACATGCAGATGGATGAATTAGAAAGTAATTTATACTTTTGAACAGGCAGTTGCTCTACACAGATTTCCAAAATATTTTAATGAACAATTTAAACTTATTGGCTCAAACAATTTTAAATACTTTAAAATTTGTTTCATTTTTTTAATATAATTTCCCCAAAATCTATCCTTCTTCCTTTCCTGTAACTTCTTTCATTTGTTCTTCGGTCTGGCAGATTACATTTGAACAGGACAAGATTTATTATAGAAGTTAAATTCTTGGCAAACCCTTGTAGCTGAATAGTTTCTGTTTTGTGTGGGGAAGGGAAGGGAAGGGAAGGGAAGGGAAGGGAAGGGAAGGGAAGGGAAGGGAAGAAGAAATTTAATTTAGATTGGAAACATAAATGTTCAGACACTTCTCCACTAATGCCTATGAAAATCAGAGACGTCTAGGACAGGCATTTGCCTAAAATATCCTATTAGGTAGGATGGACCATATGTTTGTCACTGTTCTGATGTGTCTTAGGCTATAATTTGCTCTAAGATATCAAAAAAATGTCATTTGCTTTCATGAATAAATTGAAATTTCCCTGGAAAATATTTAGGCTGCAGCTTACAACAGAGACTGCCATCCATTTAATTGCTGAACAGAACATTGCTGCAAAAACTCAGAGAAATATACATGTGAATTTGTATACATTCTAGGTTTTCTTCAAACTCTCCAGTACTCAGGAAAATGGGTATATACTTTCTGTCTTTTACAAAATGCACACCACTTTCTTCATAACATTCTTTTTATCTGGAATGGGCAAAAAAGATGAAAGAAAATATTCATTTTTTAAAGGACAATATAATTTTTTTAACACAGTCAACAAGATGATATATTTCAACTAACTTTTGATCAATAGTGAGGAAAAGCATAACTGCCAATGAAATAACTTTAAAATTCATCAGATGATCTCCAGAAAAGAGATGTGTGGAATCTTTTTGTTTACCTAAACAAACTCTGGTTGTTTTTTGGTTTTGTTATGGTTTTTTTTAATCTGTTATGATTATAAGCCTCATTTTCATAAACTTTTTTCCCCAAAACTAAGTAGAGCTGTTTTGATTTCCTCAATAAAGTCAGTAAGTTCAAATTAGAAATTTGGTCCCTTAACAGCCACAGAATTAGTGTTTTACCTGTTGAATTCAGCCTTTTAATAACTTTTGTAAATTGTGCCATACATGATGTGTATCATAATGTCTTCTCAGGTAATTAAGCTCTTATCATGAGCAAGATGGCAAAATTCAGCAATATTAAACAGAATCAGCATATTATTTATCTTTTGTAGACACATACAGTCACTAGGTATAATTTATGTTATAAATATAATTTTTCTTTTAGGTCAATAAGATATGAAACTTGAAGTTGCAAAATTATTCACATTTTTAGGATTTTTGTTGCTGTGCCAAGAGATTCTCCTCTGAATCTCTTTTTCTAGTCCTGCTGCTGAATCTGTAGATCTCATGTAGATTTACACAAGTAAAATACTAGAGACACAGTTCATAAACTACTAGTGTAGCCAAGCAAAAAAGGAGGACTTTTGAAAGTCTCTGGTTTGTGCTTGCAGAAAAGATCAGGGCAACGTGATAGACACTGTGAGAGCTAGAAACTGTCTTTCTGGGATAAAACATTGGAAGTGGCCCTGGATAAATGCAAAAGGCAAGGTATACATGACAGCTTCATGGCAAGACAAAATTACTGTAGGATGAAAAGTAAAACACAAAGGTAGAAAGTAAATGATAATGAAAGTATTCACATCAATATTATTTCAAATAAGATCAACCAATAATGATCAAAGAACAAACAACCAAACTCACCCATCAGTCAAAATTAGACTGTAGCTGTAACCCAGGGCAACATTACATTTCTGTGCATGTCTGCCAACATCTAGTTGGATCTTCATTTTGCAGCTGTCAGTGATGCCCTACAGTGGTAAATGAATACTAGTGTGTTATATTGGAAGTTCAGAAAACTGCAACGTTTAAGACTAAATTAATAAATAATGATAGCCTTAATAATTGTCTTTTGTATAAGATCTGTAGCTTAGAGTTGCAATGATAAGCCTCCTTTTCTTCCCAATAGTTGTAGATTGAAAGCATATCAACTAAACATTCGCACTGTTATTTTCTGTAAATGACACATTTTCCTTCCCTTAATTTTCATCTAATGCTAACTCCTTGGCACATCTTCAAATTTAGCAGTTTTTCAGACATCTAAAGGTTATCACTGGCCTTCTTGAAATAAAGGGCATCTTTACACCCCATAAGTGTGTGTTACCCAAGACCATGAAAGTCTATCATGTGATGTGCTCATGGCTGCTCTTGAAGGCAAACCCATTTATGCACCATGGTGAGCAGAGTCTTTAGGATAGAATATATTTTGTCAGCTGTCAAGCTCAAAATCATAGGATTGCTTGCATATTGATATAAAAGGCCAAAGGTGAATCTTGAGTGTTGCTTTCATTGGCTTTTATAAGACTTTACAAGGCAGGACTGCTGGGGTATGACTGATCACTGCTTTTGAGTCTCAGTTATTCATCATAGGATATTAACTTCTCCTAATTACTTAGTGGTTACAGTGTTTCCTTTAAGGCATGATGTCAGTTATTGCTTCTTGGCTCAGTGACAGTATTGAAAGCTGATATATAAATTTAATTAAGCATTTCATTTAGTCTGAAATGTTTTATCCAAGACCACATCTGGATCACTACGGTGTTTCGGGGCTCCTGAGTACAAGTGACACAAGGACATACTGCAAAAGCCTACCAAAAGGCCAGATAAAGACTTTGAGTATCTGTCACACAGCTTAAGGTTGAGAGAGCTGGACTTGTTCAGCCTGAAGAAGCGAAGGATAAGGCACAAATAAGCAATCTCTATAAGTACCTCGTCATGGAAAGTAAAGAGGATGGAGCCAGGATTTTTTAAGAAATGTTCAGCACATGAACAAAAGTCATTGGGTGTAAGAGCCATAACAAGAGATGCAGGATGACAAGAGGCTCTTCAAAACACAGTTTATTGCATCAGGATGTTACAATAGTCCAGGGTGGTGGGCGACAGTGTCTGTGCCTACAGCTGTCAACTCTAGCTGTAGACAAGCCTGAAGACCCTTTAGTTTTGGATACAGTGCAATATATACTTTTCTTTGCTGGGATCTTAATACATAAGAACCAATCTATACCTTTACTTTTACCTATAGCCCATCATAAGTAATATAATTACCATATTTATGTTACTATTCTCCAATCACTAAAAGTTAGTATGTTACAGTTTAAGCTAGAAGCTGTTTTTTGGTTTTCTTGCAGTGGAAAATTCAGAGACCTTTTTTCTACTTGCGACATCACCAATCCTGTTTGCCTGTGGAATCTTTCTGCTTGGTAAAAGATTCTTCTGTTTGAGGTGGATTTATCCTTTGCTCTAAGTCATAAAAACCCCTTCTAACTAACATACCCTTTGCCTTCTTAGTTATCCAGTAAGACTCAGCAATTCTTTTCTTCTATATCAAAACTTGCTTTCATTTCTATTCCTTCTTCAGATTCTACATTCAAAAATCTTTCTGCCAAGTGTACATATCCGTGAGACTTTCTTGTCAAACTTTCATCCATCCCAACAACTGGCCACAAGCTGAAATACAAGAAATTCTGCTTAAATGTAAGAGAATTCTTTTCTACTGTTAGAATGGTTAAATAATGAAATTTTTTGCCCAAAGAGGTTGTGGAGTCTCCATCTGTGGACACATCCAAAACTGGACAATGTCCTAAGTAAACTTTGTACTTGGCTTTCCTTGAGCAGGCCATTGGATGGTTGGGTGATTTCCAGCAGTCCTGTGCAATCACAGCAATACAGTGATTCTGCGAATGTGTGAAGCATTTTGTGAGTTTTTTCTTTTGAAAAATGGAATAAGAAATATCAAACTAAGCAGTAGCTTTCTGTAGACTTTGGTATCCATTGCGAAAAGCAAAGGATACATTATTAGTGTTCATCTCCTGATTTCCATATCTCACTCCCAGAGGTACATGGTCATCTAAAATATGAATACAGCCAAAATCA
>NW_005054417.1:2163562-2192388 GCF_000277835.1 Geospiza fortis | reverse complement strand
TTCATTTGGTAATTTTAAAGCTTTTGCAAGAGCAAGCAGATATTTTAGCAAGTTTTTCTTAGCCCTTCATGCTGAAGTTTTTTCTTTTTGTAAAAAAGTTTCACAATTGTTTGTCTTAAGACAAACTAAGAATGATTGTAATAAAAATGTCATCTACAGAATAGCTTTGATTTAGAGTCCCAGGAGCAGAAGAAACTGGATTCCATTCCTTATCCAGGTAAAAATGAAAGGTCTAACAGATCTCAAATTGCTCAGCTTCCTGTGGTACTTTGAAAATTTAGGTATGTGATCATCAGAACACTTAAGTGTAAAACAAATTCTCAAAGGCATGTTCCTTTGCTAAATGGCATAATCTTCCAGAAATTAATATTTGACTTTGTCAGAGGGTGCAGTTTCATTTTTCTTCCTACTGGGATTCTGAATTAATTGTGTAAAGTGAATCTGCAAAACCACATCCCGTATAGGATGTCTTACTTTAAAATTACTTTAGAAGTTAATAAATAATAATAAAAAATATTCTACCAAAGTGTAGGGAGCTTTACTTCATATTAGTTTATATATATTTGTCTCCCAGGCTACTGGAGAAAAAGAAAGCATTTGTGAGGTTATTATCTGTAGGTTTTTAGATATTTACTCCAGGATATCATTAATAATAGCCTGAAACTGGCACATTCTCTCCTGTGGTGATAAAAACATTGGTTTTCTTGCTTAGTGGTATACATGTAGAAATTCATATTTGGACAGGTAAATTTGACTTAGAATTTACAAATCTAAACCAGTTTTCACTACCCAATATACTGGAAAGAGCTTGCTCATTTTATGGAAATGGTGTAGAGACTTACCTCTTTTTTTTTTTTTTTTTCAACTCACTTGTGTAGTCTACGATGTAATATTTCAATACTCAGATGGACAGAAAGAGTCTATAAACCATACCATCATTATGTTCTGTCTTTGGGATTTCTGGATAAATCCCCAGTGCACTGTATGATTGCTGAATATGCTACGCATAATTTGAGTTTCAGTACTGATCCTTAGCGACTGAGAGAAGTCTTATTTTAAATATATGATAGATACACAGAAAAATACCATTAATACATAATCGTGCACAAAAATTTTAAAATTATTTTATGGCTGTGAAAATAACCTAGAGAAATCTGTGTACTGCACCAGTGTTCCAACAGTGAAATGTAATTTTAGTTTATTTCAATGTGAAATTAGTTGTGCATGATATTCTTTTGGTAGGAACGGGTACTTATTTGGTATATGCAGCAAATACAGAAAATCACTTGTGAAAAAGGGAGTCCTTTACATCTTCTGCTATGGTAAGGACAGAGAAATTTTGCAGCTTTATGTCAGCTCTTTTAAAATAAAATCCTGAAACGAAAGCTAGTTCTGCAGAGGAAAACTCAAGTAGATTCAGAAAGCAACATAATCACAAAATCAAGAAAGTGTGAATCTGACTGCCAAGAATTGGAAAAAATTATAGGCTAAGGAGGAGGAAATTAGCTTTTTTTTCATTTCTTTTCTATTACTATTATTTTATGGATCATTAACCCATTACACTTTTTTTCCCCCCCAAGGGGAAAGAAATTAATCAGTTTAGATATTTTCAATTTCTGTAGAAACAAAGACTCATGTTTGAGGTGCTGGACTAGTAAACTATTTGAGAGTGGAATGAAAAACAGGAAAAGTAAATATTCATTTAACAGAAATTTTCCAAGGACTGAGATTAATCAAAAAGCCATGAGATGTGTAAAATAAAAGATTTTCTGCAGTTTGTGCTGCAAATTTCTAATGGCTTGGTTCTAGAGATTTTGGTAAGAAATTAAAAGTGTTCAAATTGCAATCACTATATATGCTACTGCTCCCCACCCTCCTCATTATATTTTATTCCTTATATCACCTCAAAAACTACCGACTGTGAGCTTGCAATGTGTGAGCTAACAGTATGTTTTCCATTGTAAAGGAAGTAATGTCACAGAAATATGAATAAAGTAGAGGATCTGTATGGGGATAAGAAAGCAGTCTATCTTCAGAAACAAATTTTGAAAGAGTGGTGACAGATAATCTTCTTAACATGAATATCTAATGCAGTACTGTGGCAGGGGAAGAGAATTTTTTTGTTCTATTTTTTTTCTCATTTTACAATTAAGTGGGAAAATTTAATAGGAGCAAGAAAAGTTATAATGCTAGTGCAATATCTAATTTATTTGAATCCTATAATTCAGTTGATGACATTGAAGAAAGGATGTTGAAACAGTTAAAAAGGTTTCAGAGATGAGCAATGTAAATGATTAAGCATAGGAAAATGTGTCTTAAGAGATACTGTGTCAAAACCCAATTTGACTACTGAATAGGTCATAACCAGAAGGATATGATGACATTAATTAAGTACCTGTATGGATGTCAGAATCTGAGTAAACTGAAGTTGACCATAACTTTAAACAGTACTATTTCTACTATATGTCTTAAATGTCATTTACTTAAAAAAAAGAAGAAAATTAAACTGTCTTTCCCTGGATGAGATAGTCATATAAAAAAAAATCATAAATTACTGAATAGCTATTTTGAAAGTGAAGAAGGGTATGATTTTGCCAGTGCTGAAGAATTTTCCCAGAAATTTTCCTAAGAATTGGATTTGCAGCTGTGATATTTATTCAGCCATTTAAAAACTAAAGTGATTATTTAACAAGTTAAAACCAAAAGTTAGCGATCAGAATTTTTCCTCTGAGAAAAACAAACTAAACAAAATATCCCAACTAAAACTCATACCAGAGCAATACAAAAACTTTAAGAAAATGCAGAACACAAGAAAGATCCTGAAAAGATTTTGCATTACTTCACAAAAATTGAGTCCAATGTAACAGGAAAAATGAGGAAGAAAATTATCTCAAAGTGTTATTTATGTTGCTAAGTTATGGAAAAATAATTTAATTTATAGAAATTCATACAAGGTGAAGCTTAGCTTGGCTTTTGCAACACAACTTTCTAGCCTGATACATTCTAACTTTGAAGAGAAGGTCTGAAAGAAGTGACCCTGATGCAACTGGGGAGTTCAGCAATGACTTCCTGGTCACAGAGATAATTCTCAGGGAATGTTCCTGGTGAGATGCTGCGCCAGTGGAGATAGAGATGGCTGTTGGACACAAATCTGTCACCACAATAGCTTAGTAAGTAAGTGTGAAAATTCAATCTCAACACCTTGTGTTTGAAAACTAATTCTCAAGCAGGCAGGTAGTACAAAGATTAGGGAATGATTTTGTTCCTGCCTGTGAAGAAAAAGAAGTCTTGCTTGTGCATAAAAAAAAGAAATATAACCGTTTCAAAGGCTGGAAATTAAACTTAACCATATAGGGCTACTGATGTGTTAGCAGGGGTGATAAATAATCGTTGAAACAATTCCCAGTTGCCGCAGGATATTCTTGATGACTACATTTTAATCAGGGAGTTTTGTATATCTAGAAGTTAAGCTTTTTAACACTCTGGCTAGTGGAGTGAAGTGACTTGCAAGAATAATTATGGCCATGAATCCTATGCTACTCTTCTGCTTCGCCTGCGCTGATACTGCAGTCCATTAGGAGCCAAATCACTCAAGCTGCCTAGTCCAATTTGGGCAAATGCTGATAGAAAGAGTAGATAATTGACATTTGAACTTTTGAGTGAAAATGTGGCTCACCTATCTTCTCAAGTAAGAGTATTCTCAAAAAAGTATTGGGATAACAATTTTGAACATTTGAGCTACTATGAACTGATAAGTAATGGCCTGCATTCCTGACTATTATTTCCTGTAATAAACAATCAAATGACATGGTATTATTGTCCTGTATAAAATTTCAGTAGGGAAAATAATTATTAGATATACTGCTGGCATAAAGAACAAAGTTATTTTTGCATTTGATGTCTATTATAATATGATTTGACAGTGACTTCTGGCACTAGTGAAATAATCTCTGTGTATTGCTTCCCTCTCTTTTTATTTTTTAAATTTTTTTAATATTACTTGCAATGTTTTAAAAACTATTGCCCTTCCAGTAACATTAGCAATAGAGTTTGATGTATCTTTTAATGCCTATGCTCACCAAATACAAGGAATTTTTTGTAGTATGTAACTGCTTTTAAGAGTACAGCAGTGTAAACACAAACTTGTCATGAGCTTTTGACACCAAAAAGTTAAATAGATTTCTCAGCATGATCCCACAGTAATTCTGAACATCCTCTCTTCCTCCATCTTCCCGGCAGCTTTATTGCTGAGTATGATCTGTGTTGTGGAGTATCTCTTCGGTCAGTTTAGGTCAGCTGTCCCAGTTGTGTACTCCTCAAATTCTTGTGTGTCTTCAGCCAACTCACTGTCAGGGCAGTGTGAGAAACAGAAAAGACTTTGGTGCTGTGCTAGCACTGTTCAGCAGCAGCTAAAAAATTAATGTGTTATCAACACTGTTTGGGTCACAAAAGCATAAGATAACACCATACAAGCTGCTGAAAAACCAAAAAAAAAACTCTATCCCTGTCAAAATTATTATATTTAGTGAGTCAGAATCATCAGAACAAAATTTGCTTCAGCTCTGTCAATATAATGCAAGGTTCTTATATATTTATGCTGGTGTTTGCAGGCTTATATCTCTAGCAGAAATTAAACAGATGACAAAACAGGTGTTGCAGGTACTCTTGGTTTTGCAACACGGACATATAAGATCCTCTGGTGAACTGGCTTGGGTACCAGAGGGTTTACTCCTGCTCTGCAGTGGAATTATACATTTTGTTGCTCCTACAATTTGGGGTACAGGACTAGTTCTTCTTCAATTGAATTTGCAGTTGACAACATCTGATGAAGGCAAAGGCCCTGAGACTGTAACAGACCGTTGCTATCAGCTCTACTCCTTTCTCTTTCCTTATGTTTACAAATTTTGGTCTTAGTAACATCTATTTTTGCAAGTGTTGTCATAAAAGGTTTAATTAATTTATATTAACTAAAGATTCCCCTTTAAGAATCCTCTTTGAAATTAATAGGATTTGATTGCTCACACTTCTACATGCAAGTTAATATGATCCAACAGACATTACTTCTGCACAAAAACAAACAGCATGAAATTATAATTACAAGTAGAGCGAGAGAAGCAAATTCATCTAATTTTAGGCAAGCTTTATGTCTACTTTTTAAAAAAAATTCTTATTTTAATTTAATTTTTAACACAATTTTCTTTCTATTCAGGCAGTACTAACAAGCATCAGGGAGCAGTCAATAATATCAAATATGGTTTGGAATACATCAATGTTCCATACATTCATATTCTGTAAAGACAATTCAAAACAAGTCTTAATAAAACTAGATGTTAATTAACCTAGCCTAGTCCTTGTACCTAAGCTGATTTATTGATAGACAGCAGCAAAGTGTAGTAGAAGGGAAAGGTTTTGCAGTTTTAAACCATTAATTCTAAGCATTTTTCAGGCAATTATGTACAGATAACAAAATTTATATAGAAAGAAACTTTTCCCAAGGCTCAATAAGGAGTTTATAGATTTTGTTGCAAACCAGAAAAACTCATAAGTGGTAGATGGGAGGAAACTTGGAAAAGAGAACATTACAGAGAAAAGACGCAAGAAGGGAGGTGATATTCTTGTACTTTAATGCTAGGTATTGGTTTTGTTTCCTAAGCCTACTCTATCTATTTTAGAGCCTGGTGGTTTTGGTTGATTTGCCTGTTTATTTGATTGAATGTGTTTTTTTAGTTTTTGTTTGTTTGTTTGGATTTTTTGGTTTTTTTTTTTTTTTGGTCTTTTCTAATATTTGGGATTTTTTGGTTTTGGTTTTGTTTTGTTTTGTTTTGTTTTTTCCCATCTAAAAGGCTCATTCTTGATTGTGTTTTAATAATACCTGATTTTTGAGATTTAAAATATTTGACATTTCAGAGAGCATAATTAATAAAAGGTGCTGGAAGATCCCCTTCAAATATTTGTTTCTTGGTGTCTCAGTAAAAAATCTGGTGTCAATACTCAACACAGTTTATTGATGCACATCTGCTCCACAAATCACAAAAAGTTTTGTGATTTCCTGAGTTTGGCCCTAACAATCCATGAAATACCTGTGAAAACATTATTCACTGCACTATTCCTTGCAGTGAGAAAAGCTGTGATAGATTGATTTTACACTGACTGATTCAGTTTTTGAAAGTGAAGCATTGTATTAGTCCATAGGCTATTTAAGTCCCAGGAAGAAAACAGATGTATGAGAATAAATTAATCTTTTGTTTCAGACTGTTACTAAATATTGTCCAAAGAAGCATTCTGCAATGTTTTTTGCAGATCATTTTTCTCAATAATGGCAATATTATAAAGTGATTTGTTCAGTGGTGATGCTCCATTCATTTATAGAAGAAACAATCTGCAGATAATAGCGATGAACTAAACAGACTTTGATATACTGTGTGATATTCAGACTTTGATATACTCCTTGAGCTCATTTTCTGGGGAAAAAGCTAACTTTAAAAAATGGCCTCTTTATACAACACGACACACTCATTGAGTCCCAATTCCTCAAGCTTTTCCTTACCTCTTAAAGGGACTATTGAAAGGAGCAACTGTTGAGATGGTTGTCATTCTCAATGTGTTTGAACTTAGAGAGAACTGGCTGATTATTTACATTGGATTTACATTGTGTCTCCTGATCTGAGTGAATAAAAATAGATATGCACAGGATTTTGCAAGTTCAGAGCAAAGAACAGGCTCAGTTGTGGGGAAAAAAATTATAAGAAAAAAAAAAGAAAAAGAGGCTGCTCAGAACTGGAATTCAGGGGGGACTGTCAAAGTCTCTGCTCCTGAAGGGAGGTTGTTTGCCTCTGATAAGAGTTTGGAGCGAGAAAGGGAGCTCTGCTTGAGAAAGAGGAGACTGGCTGTGATTCCAGGTGGAGTAGGGTGGTGACAAAAGACTGGAGCAAAATCCTGCAAAGTCAAAAGAAAGAAAAGCAAACAAACAAACAAACAAAGAAAAACATGTCAGCATTTTGTAATTTCATCTTTAATCCTTGATCTTGTTTATCATTCTTTTCACAAGAAGAAAAGTGGAGGAAAGTGGAATTTGGAGGAGATGGTAAAAGTTAAATGGTGATGGTAGCTCAATTAATTGCCCAAACTTTGAAATGGCAATCTGTACCCTTCAAGTATATTGAACACTACGAGTCAACGGAAAAGAGTGACACAAATACCTACCCAGGATCCAATTTACACAAGGAAAATGGAAAAAAAAATGTTACATAAATACATTATTCTGCCACAATACTGGAAAATATATCAGTAGCTTTCAGTCATATCTCAAAAGAAGGCCAGCAGAAGTAAAATAATTAAAACTATCACAGTTTCAATGGACTTTCAGAATGAAAATATTTTTGAAGCTTTTTTTTTAATAAATATTTGTTGTGAGAAAATCTGTTGTGTGGTATGGGGATTATTACTGCCCAAATACTGTGATTTGATTATTTCAAAGGTTAGTACGAGATTTTTTCAGCTGAAACACCTCCAAATTTTTATTAAAATTTTGGACACAGTTTTTAAAAGACATTTTTATAGTCACAGGACATGGGGTAAAGGTTTTAAGCAGAAACAAATTATAATCAAGCTTGAAACAAAGAAATTTTTTATGAGGGTGTTATGATCAAGTTCTTAAAAATATTTAAAATGCCTCTGCCCAAATTAAGGTGCAAACAGGATCATATGCCAAAGTGAATGTCATGGATTTCATTTAATAGTAAATATGGGAGAGAGAGAAAAAAATAAAGAAAAATAAATTAAAAAAGAAGTGTGGGGGAAAGAAAGATAGTGACAGAGACAGATTAAAGAAAATATTACCACTCTCTGGACACCACTGTCATCCTAATGATCCCCTCCAGCTGGTTTTCTTGGTGTGAGGGTCCCTCCAAAAGCATAGAATCTGGGGGGTTAGGGATGTTTAGGACAGGAGGGAATGTCCAGGGATCTCCTCCAGTGGGGGATGGGGTCAGTTTGACACCACCTCTTGCAGCAAACTCTGCATCTGTTGCATCACTTTGTGTCATGTGCTGTCCTGCAGTGCAAGGCCTCAGGAATGAGTCTGGGGAGCACTTATGTATATATATATAATTTATTCTAAGTCTGCTTGAAATTTAAAAACAACCAATAATAATATTAGTATTTTGTTTAGCATTATCTTTTTGATAAGTAATTTCCAAAATAGTAATTTGTCATCCAACTATGCATATTGATCAATATGACTGTTGTTATACTGAAACAAAAGCCTTATATGCACTACACTGAGATTTTTTAAAGAGGGTCTGGATAGAGCAAAAGGAGTGAAAACATATTTCTTGTTTACAAAAATTGCTGAGGTTTAAATTGTTGACAGCATTTTTAAAGAGGAAAAAAAATGTTATCAGACTATGTCTGATAAAGTATGCATCTTAGAAATCAGAACTACATTAGATTGAAGAATACACTTAATATATTTTGAATGGTGTTATTTCCCTTTTGACTCTAGTGAAAGTGTGAAAAGCAATTAATTTTAAAGTTAATTTCATCCAATGTTGGTCATATTGGTAGGTGTTTCCATTGATTACGTAAAAAGAAACTGAATAAATGTGTAATTTAGTGTCTTTGCTCCCTGGGAAATACCAAAGAATATTTTGTTCTGAAGTCTTTTTTCTGTCTACAGCAAAGGCCAGTGTGACTGTACTGAACATCCACTGACGGATGGAAGGGAAACAAAGGACACAGAATCCGCTTAAGAGAATGTGACTGTCCATGGTGCAGATGTTTACCTTGATACTGTGAAGATTTGTACCAGACCTTAACTTTATGCTCTGTGAGCAGTCCTGGTAAATTTAGATGAACTATCAGAAAGCATGAAGTTAAGTTAATACACAGGTTCTTCGCAGAATAATGAGTTTGTTTACTTTTTTTTTCCTCCCTGGGAAACTACAGCATACTAGAGTGTATATGTGATTTAAAAGAAAATGCAGAAAATGGACCTGATCAAAAGCATAGCTTCGTGGGTTTTTAGTATTTGCACTTTTCCTCATATATGTTACAGAGTGTATTTTTGTGAGTTTCAAACTAGATATTCTTCTTGGTTAAAGTCTGTAAGTATTTGTTGGTTTAGGGTATTTCAAATGGGATTATATGCTTATAATGTTAGAGTATTTCAAACTATTTCAGTATTAAAGAGAAATAGTATTCATATTTTTATAAAAAAATATATACTTCAATCTTGATGCCAGTGATAAAAAGAATGAAGAGATACATATCTCTTCCTAAACTAGAAATCTAAAACTTGATCTAGGGTTGCTTAATTCCTTCTTATATCTATAGAAATGATAAATTGCTGAGATGCAAATGCCTACAAAATACTCATTGTGAGTCCTAATCAGTCAGGCTGAGGCACATAAATTGATAGGAGTTCCTGCACACTCAGGTTCATGGAAAATGTCATCTTTATACTCTGTCTTGAATCAGGTTACTGAGATGCTTATATTCAATGCTTTTTAAACAGGGATTCAGTTGCATTGTTTAGTAGGCAACTCTCATAACTCGAGGTCTTGGTTTTACTTTATCCATTGTTTCTGCTTTAATTTCCTTTGGGAATCTTATCAGAAAAGAATAGAGTGTAACAAGCAAAGAAAATGTCCTGATCAGACTGAATAAGGGAAAAAAATTGCAATATGGCAGATTCTGATGTGAGAATTTCTTGATAAAAATCTTTACACTAAAGCCTTGCTGGGATCAGTCTGCCTGGAAAGATGCTTGCAAGGACAGCAAATTTGTCTTCTTCTGAGCAGTCAGAAACATTTAAAAGTAAAAAAAGAATATTCAAGTAAAAAAGTAATGTACTTTAATTTAAAAAAAATCAGTACAGCTGTTTGTCATATATATTGCAAAAGGAAATAATGTCTTATATTTCATTTGATAGAATGGGAACCAAGAAATTATGATAAAAACAGAGGAGAGAGATCAGTACCTGCATAGGTTAAGAATGAGAATAATTCTTTTTATTTAGGTAGGGAGATTTGAGATTAAAAAACTGTTTTTTGATAAAGAAAATGCAAAAAAAAAAATTGGAAAGAGAAAAAAAACCTGAACTGAACACAGGGAAGACACTATATAAATGGGGTAATGAATATTTTTAGGGTGAGATTGTTGATTTCATAAATAAAACAAGAGAAAGAAATTCCCTGGTGTATTGAATGAGATCAAAGAGAATGAATCTGGTTAACCAATGGCAAACACGGGGGCCAAGATGAACTAGGTGAGAAAAAATGTTCAGGCAACTAAACTTTCCTTCTAAAGAGGTAAACAGTGAAATAATTTGAGTATAAATCATGGAGTTACAGAATCATTTAGGTTGGAGAAGATCTTTAAGATCATTGAGTCTAACTGTTAACCCAATGCTTCCAAGCGCACCAGCAAACAGTGTTCCATCCTGTCCCATCCCTCTAACTCACTTCCTGGGGTAGGGAGGGCTCATTCAGAAAGTCTGTCTGTGCATGTGTGAATGAAATGGTGCAAAAAGTCTAGTTTGCATAAGAGGCATTCACCAGGTTAACTATAAAATGAAGTTGTTTACCACCCCCCGCCATCTTTCTTCTTTCTTCTCTTTCTTCTCCTTCTCTTTTTTCTCTTTTTCTTTCATTCTCACTGTTTATCTCAGGTCCTGACCATATCCACATGGCAGGATCAACATGGGATCTAAGGACAGGGGATTTTTTTTCTCTTTCTCTCTATTCTCTCTTCATTTGTCTCTTCCCTTGGTTTGCCTGCTATCATATTCAACCCAGTAAAATTTAAGGCTTGCTAGCCACCCCTTGTGGAATTGTATTGTAAAATCTCAGGACTTGTTAGCCAGTCCCTTCTGAGTATAAATATTGGGCTGGTTGCTTGAGTTTAGGTGCCTGCATAAAAAAAGCAGAGGAGTTCCCTGACATGTGATCTGGTGTCTTTGTTCAGACTGATGAGAACTTACTATCAACATCTCCCCCATCAGTGGGTCATGACATGAGTCCTTTCCACTTCTGTCCATTTTGCTACCTCTCTGTGAGTGGAAAAGGCTCCTTGGCTAAACTGTGGATTAGGGTGTTTTCCCAAAGAATATAGTGATATCGCTGAAGGCAAACACTTCCTCCTGTTGTCAAGCCCTTCGGCATAATGTGTTCACCATGCAATTTTCTAAATTGCTCTATGATCCTTTTTCCTCTCTAAAGCATTTTAGAGCATTTATGTTAAACCAGGAGGCCAAGATAGATGGCCCTAGAATTCTTTTTTGGAACAAGTTAGTTTTTTTCTGTCAGCCTCAATTTTGATAAAATGATTGATGAATTGTACTGAGAAGAATGCAAGTCACAGCCTTGTTTCACTATGACAATAGAGTTTATTGCATTTGAGTAAATCTAAATAAAACAACCAGTGAGAGAATAATATCTGAAAAGCTCTAGGTTAATAATATTTCATGTTCTTTTTCCTGTTTTTGTCAAGCAAATAATATCTCTGTTCTTTAATTTTTAATTTTTTTTTTTGGCACATAGTCACAAAATGCTTCATATGGTACAGAATTCAGGGAGAACAGGTTTGCAATAGTATGACAAGCATAATGGTGCCAGTTTGCATTTCAGAACTTAGAGATGACTGGCCATCTGGGAAAGGGGGTAATTTAAGGTCACCACATGAATAAGAATAAAAGCTGATATGCACTTTTTTTCATCTGCAGCAGCTATACTGCCAAAAGATTGATATTAAAGTACAAAAGTCAAGTATTGTATGTTCCAGCAATAATGCATTCATAAATTTCAGGAGATCTGTCACATTATTTTTGTTCCAAGCACCTGGCTCTAGTGGATATAAAATCTCCTCTCAAGCCAATGCCACCTAGTTCACAAGAAAACTGATATGACATTATTTAAAACATAATTTAGTGTAAATTGCAGATCCCCATAAACAACAGAAAATGAAGCCAATAACGTGATAGAAAACTAATCCCATTAGTTACAGCTTAAAATTGTGCAAATTGTTGGCTGCCCAGAGGAAATAAAAAAATCTTCTCCATACAAATTTTGTTAAACCTGACTAACTTCACCAGTTCAGTGTGGATTTCACTCTGGGGATTGTTATAGACATATTTACCTGTCTTGTGGCAGCCAAATACTAGAAACTAAGCTACTCTTCTTACTACGAAGTTACTGTATTTACCGGAACTTCACATCAGTGAATATGTTCAAAGGCACACACAAGTGCAAAATAAAGCATTTGTAAGACAGGACTTCACTATCATTGATAAGCATATATCATAAACATTATCTTGGTTTGGCTCTTCTATGCCTATGAAAGTGATAGTTTTTATTGCATTTGTTTACATGAAATCTTATCAAATAATGTATTTGAAAATATGTTTGTGCTTCATATATAATTGAAAATAAAGTAAGAGCTTTTTCTCATTGAAATCAGTATATCAGCCTGGAGAAACAATGACTGAATTTTTTAATCTGAAAATTACTTGATCAGCTCAAATAAAGAAAGAAGGACACTCCAATTTTATTTCTCCAGTCTTATATCCATGATTCCTAAAGAGACAAAACCTTGTCTAATAGGTCTTTTCCTAACTTTTGAAAATATTTTCCCAGTTTTATAGACACATACACATGTACACAATCATCTTTGTATAAGGAGGTTATACTTCTTATATTATGAAATGCTAAGTTAATGCTTAAAAGAGATCCCAAGGAATAAGCAAAGCTGAAGTTTCTTCATACAACTTCTCAGCCTAGTGCAAACAACTTAGTCTATTCAGGAGAGAGACAAGACACCACTTTCACATATTCCTCACAGATTCCTCTCCTCTGACATCTAAAGAGAAAAATCAGTGTAAATATAGATTTCATTTTTAGCAACAGAGCAAATGAGGCAACTGTCATCTCAGTGCAGCTACTGCTAGGCTGCTAACTGCACCTGAAGTAACTACTGCAAAGCTAACTTCAAATTCTTATACTGCAGAAAAGCTTATGCAGTATAACTAGGAACAATAAAAACCAAAAGAGAATAACGGTGTTTCTTTAAAAAATTAATCTAGGTATTAAACACATGGGGGGAAAAAGGCACGTTAAATTTTTAAAGCAAAGTTGATATAGGAAAAAGGTTTTTCAACTTGTCAAGAATTTAGTCTGGAAATTAGAAAAATCTATTTCCAGAATATGAAAAATTTAGAACATTGTTTTCCAATACTGGCAGCAGAGGTATGAAAGTTGCATATGGATCTGGAGGACAGAGTAAAAATTGTCAATGAACAGATTACAGGTCACTCAGGGTAAGGAGATTCTTTTAATTTTCATATTTTTATGACTCAGACTCAATATTAAAAATTCTACCATAGGATTTTACTACTTCAGTGCATATTGATTCTGTAGCATTGATTATATCACTCTGAGATTTATTCTTGTGTTTTTATATTTTAGAGACAATAATTACACATTGTTCAATGTATAATATATACTGTATATAATTGTACATTGTAATCCTTATGACAATGACAGGGACCATATACCACATGAGACATTTCAGAATGTATGTGTATTTCTTTTAAAATCTTTCTATAAAATTCCATCAAAATTTTAAAGATTTGCAGTGTTCATTATTCTGTCACAGAAGCAACATACATGTATGAAACTACACACGGAGTGCTATTTTTTGTGAGATTTTTTGGAACCCATTGTTACCTGGCTGTTTGACTACTTCATGCACCTTTTTCATCTTGCCTTTTATACAGGAATAGCAACTATCTTTTCCCACACAAATAGAATTAAAACATATCTGTTCTTCAAACTTGTGGATGACTGCCATATAATCAAAAGTCACAGCACAGTTCTGTACCCACTAAAGAACTAGGTACAGCTGCTTCTAAATCCTTCTTCCTTGTGTAACAAAGTTCCTCTTTAAAAAAAGATACGAGGAGGGAAAACTAAGTAAATTAGTCTCCCCCTCAGAAAAAAACCACAAAAACCTATTTTTTAGATTTACTATGAGATATTGTGCGAAGTTCAGATAGCCAAAAAATGTTGAAGAGACCTTTTACAACCTCAGAATAGTGATCTCTACAGAGTATGTGACAAAGGATGCAGAAACAGTTCACCAGGACCCAAGTTCTGCAAGGACTTCCGGACGTGCATATAATGAGACTTTTCAATGCACAGCTAATTTAGCTCTTATTCATGTGCAATGAATCCTTTCTTAGTTGGGCACTTTGTGAGCTTAGCAAAATGTCTACTGTGTATTTTCAGTCCACAGTTTTCAAAGGCTTATCATTCTGTCAAATCAAAACAGATTTCCTATAGGACAGTGAAAGACACATCTCCTCAGTGAAGGTTATTTTGTAAAGCTTTATCTTTCAAATGAACTTCAATTCTTTTGACTACAGAACCCATGGAAAATAAATGGCTATGAGAGTGATTTATTTTTAATGTAACAACGATAAAAAAGTTTATTTTCCTACTCATTTCATGTCTAAATGACTAACTATTTATGTCAGAAAAAAATAAAAAATTAAAATACACAAAATCATCACTATACAGATGATTGTGGTTTTTATGGAGAATGTTTCTGATATTTGGGCATGAGCAAATACAGGATTAGTAAAGAAACTTATTTTTTATCATATTAATAGGTGCTATATCTAATAAATCACAAAAATCTATTTATTTCCATATTAAAAAAAAACCACTGAAGTTTCCAAGACTATAATCTTATGCTATATATTATGTTTGCTGGTGCATATGTGAGGAAACTTAGTTTCCGTGCAGGATGTTTTCAGGCATCTATGACACTGACATTTGCCTTGTGAGTTTTGAAGCATTTTTTTTCTTATTGTGCTGGAGAATATTGCTTACCTCCAGCTTAGAAACCACTGTCTATACAGAAGGTAACTAGAATGGTGTGAAATTATATCTAGAAAAAATGGTTATATGGTAGGGAGGAAGATTTGGCTTTAAAATGGCCTGCTCACAAAGATGAAAAATAAATTCAAATCAACTAAACATTTGCAGGTACAATATTATGGAAAGTCGGAAACAAAATGCTAAAAAATCAGAAGCAAGATATAAGCAAATGCTTATAATTTAGGCAATATCAGTTTTCTGAACAAAATGAGAGAGAAATCACTGGAAAAAATCTTCATGCAGTTCATAAAATCATGTGATCATATATTTAGTTATTCATATTCCATATATAACTATGTAGAAAATAAGGGTTACATATGCAAGTCTAATCTTCCAATTTCTCCCCAGAACTTGACTTTTTTATCTTCAATAATGATGATATGCTAAAAGTGTGATTTCCTAGGAGTTTGACAAAGTAAAAAGAAAATGTTAATGCCATAGGAATCTGTGGAAAATGCAGATACATGATGCTGACATTTAGAGACAGTAGATACCTTCACCCCTTGAGCTTGAGTGAGGAAATGATGATATTAATAGATTATTAAACTCTGTGAAACAAGATTAAGTAGAAAATGACACAGGAAGATGATTTCTTTTGTAGAGGCTTGCAAAGAGCATCTTCATTGGTTTCATAATTTTTTCTAGGATGATATTAAGGACTCAAGCATTTACTTTTGTCTTGTGAGCAGGATATACTTAAATAGTCACATTGTCATGTGCTTTCTCTGTCCCTTGACACATTAGATGAACAGCAGAAATATGTATGGAGGTACATGTGGATCACATTTCTATCCTTGCATATTGGTCTGTCACTTTTACCTTATGTCTCTCCTTATTGTCATTTGTTTATTCCCACACTTTTTCTTTACTATGTCCTATTTCTTGTTTTGAGAGATTTTCAAAAAGATTTTCTGATAACATTGTGCTGATTCCCTGAGTGTTCCTGTGTCTTTTGAGAAGTTGTCTGCAGAATCATGATGGCACCAGATCTTGCTTACGGTGCCTGGCATTACTCATGAACTGCTTTGCCTCTGAATAAATACATGCTCAGTAAAGACTGAGAAAACAAACCATGAAAAACACCTTTGGTAATATAACCCTCATTTTTTTATATCCTTCATGGATCTCTTTTTTTTTCCAAAAATTTGATATCAAACAGCCAATCAGCTTGCAAAATTTCATACTGACCTGTTAAAGTCATACAATTATATTAGGGAAATAAATAATAAAAAAATAAATAATAAATAAGTAAATAAAATTATTTGCATAATGTTGGAATTTATTTGTGGTCCATCAATGCCTTTCTCTTCTAAAATATTTTTAGCTAGTTGTTTTTTTCATTTTGTTCTTGTTCATATTTCTCTCCACCCACCGTGTCTTACACAGGAAATGTGATCTCAGCATTTAATTATGAGTTAAACTTTTGCACTTGAGCTGTTCAAAGGAATTTCAATTAGTCAAATGAGACAAAATATCTTCATTGACCTTCAAGCCATACTGCAAATAAAGCAAGATCAGTTTTTCAGTGTCTCCCTCTGCTGAAAAGTCTTAGACATCAGTGACAGAGGTGAGCAGAGATGCTTTTAAAGATGATGCTTTGTGCAAATTTATGGTAAATCAAAATGTTATATACTATTCAAACAGAAAGGAAAATTATTTTCCTACTGCCAGTCTGCCATACCACTTTACACGCACTCAAAGAGGAGAACAGAAGACTAAAAAAACATTTTCTCTGCATGACTCAAACACAAAATGGCATAATCAGGGTTTCTAGCCTTTTCTGAGCTAACACTTTCTCACAGACAAGCTCCAGCAGTCCACTTTAGATGCTGGATAGAGGATCAAAATTGCTCTATTGAATTAAGTCATTTGATTTGAAATTTAGTTCATGACTATGAACTATTTCAAAAGTAAATGCTCAAAAAAATTCAGGGGAATATTAGATATTTATTTCCAGATTTTCAGAGATAAGTAGCCATTCTGGATGTCTATCTTTTTCTGTACCTAAAATGGAGTACCACTGAGTGGGAAGTTCTCAGTATGTTCTGAAAATCATAGCTTTTAAACTAGCCCAAAATAGAGAAAATTAGTATTTTCAGATTTAAGAAAACTGAGATATTAATATACAGGGATAAAAGGAATTTGTAATGAAAAAATAAGGATCTCAAGTGATTACTAAACAGAAAAGGCTTTACTTCTACTTCTGATGTATCCCACACTGGTTAGTGTGGGACTTCCTGGACATGAAGACTTGTTAACTCATCCTGAAAATGCAGTTCTTGTTCCTGTTAATACATACATTACATGTTTCCGGCTAGTAAATTCTTAAAGTAAAACTATTAAGCTCAAAAACCCTGAGTCAAAAACAACCTCTAAAATTATCCTGGTTATTCTTGTCCTTACGTCAAGCTGGGCACAGCAGCCAGAGTAACATAGTTTGGTCTATTCAAGCCATGAAAGGATGGTCCCAGCACACACACAGATGAGGAAGTATTTAATTTGAATTTAGAAACACTCGAGGCACATTAGCAACATTCTTTACTGCTAAGTGGAGCCTTCCATGCCAACTGGCATCACAGAAGTAATATTCTAACTTACTCCCTAGTGCTAACCATTATAATTTTAGACTGGGGCTTTTTGAAGGCTTTAAATTCTGTTCACCTTTCCATTTCCAAAAAAAGATTATTGAATTCCCTCTTCTCAAAACAAGATGTTTTGCAAATGGCAGCTCTTTTTGTTCTCCTTTACTTACTCCACGCACGACACAAATTGTCAATATTCCATAGAATAAAAATAGAAAAAGAAAAGACACTCAGGCCAAGAGCCAGCATTGAGCTGACTCTAAACTTTTCAAGCTAATGACTTGATATTTATCACCTTATGCTTGGCATAAAAATAGTAACTACATGATTTATATATAATAGTAATCTCCTATAGATTTCCCAATGAAATAATAATTTAAAAAATCCTTCTTCCTGATTTTGGCTTTCTTTTTTACACATGCATATAGATGTGGAAAAATATGGATGTTAGAGATATCTTTCTAAAACAGAGAATTTATAAATATTCTCTAAGTCACCATTAACAATGAATGCAAATTTTGTATAAAATGAGAAATTCATGAAATGCAGATATTTACATTGGATCCTAGTCCATTCACCCAGGGAAAGAACTAGAAAAGGATCAGTGAATGATTTTTACGTGAAGAGTAGATTTCAATCTTATTGAAGTGGGAAGAGTACAGGCAGGAGCCTAAGGCCATGCACTTTCTTGGGAGCGGGCTGCTTGCAGAATTTTTTTCACATGTTCTGTATGACTGTGCACACTGAAATACCTATTGGTGAGTGCAAATAAATTATTTAATGACATTACCCATCCTGGATTCAGACATCCTCCCCAAATCTTAGAGAACTCCGAGGAAGACCATACTAAAGTACTGGATCCTCATAAGCCCTTTCTTTGCCCTCAGCCTGCCCTCAGTGCAATGTGATTGCAATTCTAAGTGGCTGTAGAAGCATCAGAGAAAACTAGAGATTGCCCATGTGCAGTGTGCGGGTAACCATGCAGGTTTGGCATCACACAGATTCTCACATAAAAAAAGCAAGCATAGAACTCTGCTAATTTGCAGCTGGCACCCAAATTAGCTCATATCAAGCCAGTTATTTCTAGACTTCACTACTGTCACTGTTGTTTTACACACAGTCAGTTGCATTACTCCTGTGGACAGCATCAGCGACTTCTTTAGTCACGTCAGTGAAGAAAATTATTTGCCTATACCGAGCATTATTTTGTTGATTCATGTTGGTATAAAAATGATTACTAAATCAAAGGGAATGAACAAGCATGTATTTCCCATTTACAAAACTTGATTTAGAGTGTGACTTAATTTTGCTTATGTCTAATTGGTTCTGCTTTTAACCAAGAATGAAGAACCCTATTCCAGCAGCACCCAGCACTAATCTATAATGTTTTACAATACTGTAGTTTTTAAATTCTTGAAGGTACAGAAAGGTTCCACAATCAAATGACACAATTTTTACTTGTTTAAATAATGAGATGAATGTGGAATTGCAAACTGTGGGAGCAATTTTGTTTTTGGGGCTATTGAGATGGTGCTTGATGGCAACATTGTTTTTCAAGAGTGATGGTGTCTGATTTAGAGTAGCATTTGTCTGTTTGACCTACACATTTGTTATGTGTTTCCAGTGGCTTATTTCTATTTCTATTGCTGAATTTGCACTGTTTCTATTTGAATTGTCTAAAAACATAGAACATAGAGATTATAAAATATGATACTTGATGATGGTGATTACATTTGGCTTTTGTATTTTTCTCAGCTCACTCTAATTGGTATAGTTATTGTAGGTACTTTTGTGTAATTAAAATTTAATTAATAAAAATTTTAGCTTAGTTTTATCCTCATGTTCTTGCACACTGATTTTTTAATGTTCCTAGAGATCCCTCTGTGGAAGGATGGATGCACTAACTGCACAGCTTTGGCAAAAATAACGTCCAAACATGTGACTGGGCATCAGATTGTAATTACAAACGTAGCTAGAGGTTTTCCTCCTTTTTGATTACAGAGGGAATCCAGTGTTGCCAGCTCGTTACTTTTAACACCCCAAAACTTTTCTCAGCAGCCTTTGCTTTTGATGGCTTTACACGCTTCTAGGTAAGAACCATTAACATTTTCACAGGAGGAATGGAACATAATTTGGTCTTTAAGTCACACACTGCTGCTGCTGAGGAGCTCTTCCAGTTGCAGTCTCGAAGCTTTAAGTCTTCAAGTTGAATTTGATGAAAAAGACAGCATTTGTGTATAAATGCATTGTAGCTGTGATGTAGTAGCAAAACAGAAGAAAACTTCTAAATGGACTATAGGGCAATCCTGTGTCTGGCAGAGAAATATATAGTTCAGAAAGGAAATAGATGTATGTTAGGAAGACATTGTGAAAGTACAGTGTACCTCATGGCCATTGTCCTGTAAGTACTGATTCTTTCAAGAATCTTTCCTGAAAGGTCAGAATGGGTTATGCTACTTTCTCTACAAATATGACTGCTAAAAGTTCTCCTGGTAAATTACAGCTAAGAAAACCTTTGTACGAACATTTCAGATTTCAGAAGTATGTGTGAATGAAAATACAGTTCACCAGAGTCTTGATATATATTTCTGAATGCTATTTGGAACTTACCTGTTTCATGAATTTAAGATGATAAGGATGATTTCAGTTTCTCTACAAGGCTAGGCTAGAGATAGTGAGTGGGAAACAGAGTTTCTTTGCATTTTGATAAAGAAGCCATTTTGCTGGCAGTGATTTTCTGATCTTGATGATATTTTTGGTGTTTGAGTCAGTGTGTCACTGGCAAACTAGTAGCAACTTCATAATCCAAGTCAGTGAAACACAAATGTAGAGGAAATAACTTTTCCATGTATGTGTGTGTATATGTATATGAGTGATGGGAGCTGGGGCTGATCCTGCCATACACTGCACATTCTGTCTCTTCCAGAAGATCACAGAAGCACACACATGGCTAATGGGAGCTGTGTCTTTCTTGATTGAAACCCTAATGCATTACTCTTTAGATTCCGCAGTGTTCAGTTTGTACCTGCTCAGATCACATAGGCATTATTTTTGGTATTCAGTCAGCTCTCAGCTATTTGCCTCAAAACCTATGTCCTCCTTCCCCTCCAAAAAGGAATATAAGAAAATAATCAGAAGTCCCTGCATAGCACAGTAGAAACGTAATAATTTATGTATGCATTCAACAATTTTAGCTTTCAAATTACACTGTTATCTTATTCGTGCAATTCCTTTCTCTCTCCATAATTAAAAAAAAATTGCTTAAGAACGTAATTATATTTCTTATCTGTATAGATTTTCCTTGCATATATTCCTACTTGTTATTGACAATTTCCTCTTTTATATAAAATATCAATATTGTTGCTTTAACATTTTAATAATTGCAAAATACCTTGAGGGCATTATTCCTCTGAAGCGTGAGTATGACTTTCAGTAACCCCTAATGAGTTTCACTTGCTCATCAAGGTGAAAATATGCTCTATAATGTTGCATCTAATTTTCCTTCTTTGTCCTTTCCTTAGCTAACTTCTTAGTAATGAGATGCTAATAAGGCTGTGATAGAATATTTAAAATTAAAAAAAAAGAAAAAACAATTGTAAATGGAGTTAGCTTAACACTTAGATCATTCTTTGAATATCATCATACAGCAAGGCATGATACAGCACACTTGCAGCAATAGTTCTTACAATATTTAGTGTAATTTTAGAACCCTTCATCTGTCATGTTCACCAAAGGAAGAAAATGATTTCTTCAGTCCAGAATGAGTTAGAGTGATCCCAGTGTCGGCTGTAATGCCTTTAAAAAGGAACACTTGACTTTCATTTTGATAATGTGAAGTGTCAAACTGATTGTTTCTTTCCCAGATATCAGCCAGGTGAGGTTTTCCCAGTTCACTTTAACCTTGCTGTCAGCTCACTTTAATGGAAACTTATCAAACAATCTTCATGCTCTCCTGCACAGCATGTGATCTTCTTTCAGTTTTCCTAAAATGAGAATAGGGAAATACTCTGTGTCATTTGGCTGGCACCTGTCTCCTGAACTGACGTAAGATCCAAACCAACTATTATTTTCACCACTGAGGCAAGAAGAAATGAAAAAAAACTTTAGCGTACAAACAATTAACTTTCTGACACTTTTTAAAATTTAGATATATCGGCTCCAACTTCAGATGTGAAGCTAAAGTTTCATGTAGCTGTTGATATTTAGGTTCAGTCTCTTTTAAATTTTGCAATCTGTTACCACAGGTCAGGCCTGTAGAAACTTTTCTTTCACAAGTCCAAATGAGATCAGCTAAGCCATTTTTGTATTTTCGTGATCCCATTTTGGTGCACATGACACTGCCACATACAGATAGGACAGTAATAGAATGTATGAGCATACATATTAGTCTACAGATTATTTTCACACTTAAGTCTGAAATAGTTTCAGTAATGTGGATACTTATTACATTTTAAAATATTCATTTATTAAATTCATTTTAGAGAAGGCAAAATATTATAATTCAAGACTAAATGAGCCTTGCTAAACTTTTTAGAGGATTCCCCATTTCTCTCAAATCATTCTTCTACCATTGTTTTAAATGGGAAATATTTCTTATGTCCTTTCTATCTAAAGCAAGACATTCCACAACAGTTAAGATTTTTTTTATCCCTAGTATTTTTATTTCCAAGAAGTTATCCCACTATCTCATATATATTCCACCAATGAAATTTTATAATTTCTTGGTAAACTTTGACATCCTTTCTTTCCTACCCCATAAGCCCAGAAGGATACCATCTCTATTTTTCAGTGTTGTTTTCCTTGCAATACTTTGCCTTTTGTATTAACATTACACATTTTCTTGAGACCAAACCTTGAGATACAAAGATGCTGTACCTTTGGCATTTACCAAAGAATGATCTCATACCTAGATCAAAGAAAGGGTTTTCAGTTTCTTTGGCTTTGCACCAACCTGCTGAGTCATCTCACATTCATTAATTTATTAATCCTGTTTGCTCTTCTATTATCCATCACCACAATTGTGTTAATAACTAGATCTGTAGTTTTCCATAAATGAAACAGAAGGCTTGATGTAAAAAGCCTGAAAGTACTTCAGAGAAGCCCATTTAAACAAGTGATGGAAAGACATGGAAATAAATTTTGGATGGTTTTCCTCAATTGTTTTATAGTTCACAGCTGGATTCATGCTGATTAAGATAAATTAAGAAATTAACTACCCTGGCAAGACAGTGAAGAGAGATAAGTGACCAAAAAGTCAGATAATTATTCCTTTAAAATTTGATTTGAAATCAAGAATAAAATATGCAAGAATAAAATAATCTAAGGGGAAAATAAAAAGCAATTAAAATATTTTAAAAATAGGGAATGGGCCTGGCAGACTTATGTAGTGGAGAACAACAAGGAAAACATGGTTCTTATTCTGGATTGCTTTCTTTACTTTTGTGTCTTTTACCTTTCTTACAAATAAAGAAATCCTCTGTATAGCAGTGTCTCTATTGTTATATAGAGCAAACTATTTGGTGTGTTCTACTGCATTCATTAGGTGCTCTTAACAAGTGTGACATTTGTGGAGATTATGTTTTTTAATGGTTTCTTGGTCACTGTATCCCTTGGACTGACTTGCTTCTTGGAATAAATTCAAACACAAACACACCCAAACACAAACACCTATCTTTTTTACAGGTAGACCTTTGCATGTGCATATATACATATACATAACTTTATGTCTACATATAGTCAGATATAGACATGTATATGTAAATATATGTGAATATATATATATATATATATGTATGCACATATAGCTATCTATAAAAGAAGAATTTCCAAAAGTCCTGCACTTGAGCCTAAGACACTGGATAATATTGACTAGAGGAATAACAAATGACAAATAACATTGTTAAGCAGCTCTGGAAGTCTTCAGTATGCTTCATCATGCAGACAAACATGAAATGTAGAATGGAGAGGCCCATAAGGGCTTTTAGGTCCTGGCTTTTTTACATAGAGCTAGCAATGACTAAGAGGTCATCTGAGCCCTTCAGAGTTTTTTGGCACTGTGCCTCTCTGACTCTCAGACTGGAGGTTTTAGTAAGATCATCAGCCCCACGGTGTGTGTACACTAGCAAGCGAGCTACAGGATCTTGGTATATTGTTCAGTTGTCAGACAATCCATGCCAGAGCTGGGAACACCAGCCAATTGCTTCCAGGGCAGATTCATCATGTTGACTGACCCAGAACAAATAAGCTGTGTGAACCTGTCCCAGCTTTTGACAATCAAAACTTTCAGATTCCCTGCTCTGGAATGATTCTTGGTGATCAGTCCCAGACCTGCCAAACTTGGCAGCAGTAAATTGATTGCTCTGAAGCAGCCTGGCAAGACTAGAGGATTTGCCTTTGATTTGGCAAAATGTAGTCAAACCTGAGATGAGTCAATAAAAGCAATCAGACTCAGTGAAATGCTTTTCAATGAAAATATTTCCCTCAGAAATGTCGGACCATCTGTACTCGAGTTAATAGAGCCGGCTCTCACTAAGGTCATAAATATGTATTACATGCATATTTCCCTTAGCATTATACTCTAATCACAGTGGGCTTTTTGGTAAATGTTAAGTCAGAGGTTTTTCAATGCACATAATATTTCACATTTTGACCAGCAATCTCTGTATTATGTTTCCTATATTTTTTCCCCCATATAGGTAGGTTCTGTGTGTATCTTCCTGAAATGGAGCATGCACTGTGCAGCTGTGCTCTAAACAGCTCTACATAACTCTTTCCACAGTTTCTAATGTTTTCTTTGCCCTGTCTGCACCTGAAAAGAGTGGCTGCCTTCTAGATCAAAGTTATTCATGTTATAACCAGAGACGGTTCAGCTTGTGACTCATTATTTATATACACATTATTTATATGTGACTCACTCTTCCTGGACACCTGAACTTCTTCCTGAACTGATAGTTCTTCCTGAACTATCATGGCATTAGGGCACAAGTAGTATGCACATTTATTCTCCTTCTTGGGTGTGTTCATATATCAGAAAGGTGCATCAGATCTGCTTTAAGCGCAGATCAATCTGAAATAGAGAAGGTGGGCCTTGTTTATAATAAGCAGAAGTTATGGACAAAATTATGATCACTGGAAAATAGGTATTTGCACAGCCTTATGATGCTGAAAGCCTTATCTGCTGCACTGACTTTCCTCCTTTGCATATGGCCAGAAATTCGTCAGTTGTAACAGAATAACTTGATTTAATTCTCTTGCCCATGCCTCATTAAGATTCATAAAATCAGTATTTCTCAGATTATTTCTCATCAAGGCTTTTACTCAAACATGGTTTGGAATTTCTCTTTTGCATTCCATCATTCATCTAAAATGTGCGAAAGCTGGGTTGTTTTGGCTGCTTGCTTGATTGGGTTTATTTTTTTTTTTTGGCTCTTCTTTACAGGAAATTAGCTTCACATCCATTTCCTAGGTAAAAGTGAGTGGTGTGAAGGGTCACACCAACCAGAGACCACCTGCTTCTGATTCTAGGTGAGTAAACTTGCCAGACTGTGGTGAAAATAAAAGGCAACTCTTCTTCCTAGTTGGGTAATGCCTTCCCCTGAGAATCAGGAGGTCTTACATTTTCATCCTAGATCATACAGGTCACACTAGTAAACTTGGTGTTCAGAGCATATAGTTGGGTATATGATGAGTCTTTAACCATTAAAGTAATCCCTGATAGTTAGGTTCCTGATAGCTAATGCCTTCCCAGGCTGTGCCAAGTAGTCTGGAGAAGAGCAAAGTTTTCTAAGAGAGCTGAGAGTATTCCTGGTGCTCCTGCCAAACAGTGTGGATGAGGTGTGTGTGAGGGAATAATGACAATTTAGTCATGCACATGTTAGTCCTCATCCATTCTGTTCACCAGCATAAACATAATCAAAGCATCTGTGAGCCAAAGGAAAGTCAGTCAATGAAATGCTGAGGCAAACATTCGAAAATACAGCTTTTAGTCTTTCTCATGCCTTTCTTGAAGACACTTATCACAAGATTAAAATCTAGCAGCCTGCTCTTTCTGGGTGACTGATACATATTACTATACGTAAAGTAAAAACATTTTCAATACATATCTAATATGTTCATCCTGGCATCCAGAATGAGCAATATAGAACAATTTTGATGGCACAGGACAAGCGAGAGTCATAGACTGCGTCTTCTTAAAATAGAGGAAAAGGAACTAAATGTGGATATAGATCCCTATTTAGCATGCACATTTTTATGGAGAACATTTTAAGATATCTAGCTTCACTAATGAATCATATAGGGATCTTTATGATTCCATCACTGGGACAAGTGCTTAAAAATTGTGTATTTAGATCCTAAATACTCTTGGAAACTAAGCCAATGAGACTTAGCATTTTGAAATCCCCATTGCATAATACTGAGATGGAGAAGAAGAAAACTAAGTTTTAGTCAATCTGCCTAGGAATAAATCATAACCCTGAGGATATATTTTTACAATGCCTCTAATGGGAATTCATTGTGACTTTGAAGGAAAAGACAGAGAAGTAGAACGCATCAAAGTGTTTGAGAAACCTCAAAGGAAACAAATAGACTTGGAATTATTCAGTGTGATTGCATATATCCTAAAACCGGCTAAATAGACTGGTCTTAAAGCATACATTATGGCCCAGTGGAATAACTTGGAATAAAACCAGGCTTCAATAATCGTCTTGCACATATAAAATTTGCATTTAAATAACATTAATGCATTAAGTGTCAAAGTCATAAATAGAATTTTAAAAATCCTTGGTGAAAAAAGTGATGGTTTTAGAAGTATGTATATAAATGCCTGATGAGTTAAAAGAGTTGAACTTGCACATTTTCTCTAAGAAAAATATTGAATTCCTCTCTTCACTAGACCCTCCTATGCATTTACTAATTCCCATTCTGGTGCGAGCTGAATGTTTCAGTTGCGGCAAGTTCTTGTTTTGAAGGAACAGGATTTCACAATTGGTGATTTAACCAATGAGCCAACGTCAGGTGTAGGAGGCTCAATTGCCAGGTCCTGTACTTGGGTCACAAGAACTGCTCGCAGCACTACAGGCTTAGAGAAGAGTGGCTGGAAAGCTGCCTGGTGGAAAAGGACTTGCAGGTGTTGGCTGACAGTCAGCTGAACCTGAGTCAGCATGTGACCTGGTGGCCAAGAAGGTCAATGGCTTCATGACTTGTGTCTGAAATAGTTTGGCCAGAAGGACAAGGACGGTGATTGTTCCCAGATTTGTGAGACTGCACATCAAATCTTGTGTTCAGTTTTGTGCCCTTAGAATAACACAGAGGTTCTGGAGAGGGTGCAGAGAATGGCAATAAAGCTGGTGAAGGGTCTGGACCACAAGTGTTACGAGAAGCAGCTGAGGGAGCTGGAGTTTAGCCTGGAAAAAAAAAGGAAGTTCAGGAGAGACCTTCTCACTCTGCAACTGCCTGAAAGGAGGTTGTACTGAGGTGGGGGTTGCTCCCTTCTGCCAAGTAAAAGTGATACGATGAGAGATAAAGGTCTTAAGCTCTCCAGGGTAGGTTTAGATTCGATATCGGGATAAAAATGTCTTTCGCTGAAAAGGTTGTCAAGCATTGGAATGGGCTACTTAGGGAAGTGGTGGAGTCATCATCCCTGTAGGATTTTAAAAAACATGTAGATGTGTTACTTAAAAAAAAAAAAAAAGTTTAGTGGTGAGCTTGACAGTGTTTAATGGTTGAACTTGAGGACCTTAAACTTTCCAAATTAGATGATTCTATGATTCTGCTTTTTGACACTGTCGATAGAAGTCCTCTGGTTCATGCTGTTGCTTAACTGGAAAATTTCAGTTCTAAATACCAGTTGATGTGGAAACTTTCTTGTTGAGTTATCTGTCTTAAGATTAAAAGATAGACATCTCTGAAGTGTGTTTTTAAGGTGATAGTAAAATCAAGATGTACTAAAGTTAGTGCTATATTTTAGTAACATTTTTCTTTTGAGGTGCTGGTGATGCAAAATGTGTTTTAGCTTCTTTTGTGTACAGTCCTTGTTGTATAAATAATATTAGAGATCCGTGCAAAGAAAAATGTGCTTTTAACACCATGGAGATTTTATACAAAATTTGTTGCAGATAAGAAATGATAAGTGGTACTGTAGTATTCTGTTTCAATGCACTCAGAATGAAATATGTCTTATTTCCCTTCAAAATCACTTATGCAATATGAAAAGTTAAATAAGAAATATTTAAATTGAGGTAATACTTAAAATACTGAAGTGTTGTTTTCAGACTTTTTATACCCCATGAAGTACTTAAGTCAAAATTTACAAGAAACATCTATCTACTTTGTGAAAGAAAACCACACCCTAAAATCTAGTGCTGGATTTGTTCCACCATGTACAGTATAGCCTCTATGCTGTTATTTCTTTATTTTCTTAAAAGCCATAGTTTTGAGAGTTCACAGCAATAAGCTGTTTTCTTTTTTTCCCATTCCATTTGTTTCCTTCCAAGTGACAATGAACATATGGACTTTTCATTCTTAAAAAAGAAAATGCATTCAGCGCTTTCATATGCTGCTTCTATGGAACATAAACTCGGTAATATTATTGTAGTGTTTTTTGCTATTTTTTTTTCATTCTCAATCATAGAAGAAAAACAATTGGTAAAAGTCTGCATGAAATTCACTTTCTCTCTTGAGTCTGTCTCTAAGTGATTTCAAAATATATTAAGAGGAATCTGTCTGAAAAGATAATCTTTACATACTGATTATGTCAGTTGTGTGAAAAGTGCCTTATGTATTAGATCAATATTACCAGCTATACATGGATAGCACAATGATGTAACTTACATTTATTTCTACAAATGATGTCCAGAAAACAGCTATTATTAATTGTAGCAAGTTGAATTTATCTCTGCAAGTCCAAGTAAAGAACAGCACAGATGCCCTTTGGCAAATAGAAGGATAAGTGGCTTCTATGGTCCCTCCAGTACAGATCAAACTGACAACAAGCAAAAGGTGGAAAACATAATGAATCTAGCCCATGTGTGTGCTAGGTTTTGACATGCTTGTCTGTACATCAATCAATAAGAAAGACTGCAACTCAGAAGAAGAGAAAACTAACAGCTCTCAGGGATGCCACTTGAGGAGACCGTGGTTGCCATGTTTCATTTTTTTCCTAATATCTGTATAATCAGTTGCAGTGTAAAAAGGCGAAAGATAAGAGCTAGAAAGGAGGGAATTTTCAGTTCTATCGAAATTCTTATTTTGTGTCTGGTACAAGAAAACCATCTATTACAGTTTTTCTATCCATTACTAAGGTGTGGGC
>NW_005054417.1:2154845-2163552 GCF_000277835.1 Geospiza fortis | reverse complement strand
AGAAACTGATACTGTAATGAATCAAGAGGCACTTAAGTTGTTAAATACTTTCTTGACACATAACATGTCCGTTAGCCTAGATTTGTTTCTGTAGGTATGTCTTAGAGGGGTAAAGACAAGGCAGATTACAGCTGTTCTGTAAAGGCAGGGAATTCCTATAAAAGAGTAATGTTTTCAGCTAGATATTCATAATCAGAATCATGGAAAGGATTGCTTTCTGTGATCAGACTCTAAGCTTTTACAGGAAATCAATATTGTAATCAGAGGTTATCATGTTGAATGCTAAAATTCACATCTATTAAAATGGCTATTTTAAAAAGCAAAGAGAAGAGAAAGCCATACCTCAAACCCTTCTTTCTTAACATTGATTGTTGTTTGGGTGCATGACTATGCATTTTCCGTGGCCAAGATGAGTATTGTTGAATTAGTTCACCTTGCTCAATTAAAAAAAAAAAAAAAAGAAAAAAAGAAACAAACCCAAATATCTATAACAAAAAATCATAACAAATATTTAAGAGTTTTCATTTAAATTGTCAAGTAATTGCAGAGAGCCTAGTCAGTCTAAATGGCTTGTTAAACAAGCTACACATTTCTGTCTCAGTGCACACATCACAATGTTTGAAATATTAGCTGTTCTGTGCATTAGATCAAAATGATATACTTGAATTTGAAGCATTAAACTTTGACAGGACTATGCTATGACAAGAAAGCATTCTGCAGAGAAGATACTAAAACTGCTGAATAGCTGTGCAAGTAATTATCTTCATACGCATTTGTGATGTTTTAAAACAGCAGAAAATTGTATTTTACTTCTACAGTTCTGAAGTACAGCTGATTAAAAGACTGAGCTGTAAGTATGAAATTGTATGCTGTCATTCCAACCCTTTGTACCAAGGCTCCAAGAGAACAAAGAACATGCAAGACGCCAGCTGAAGGCGTTAGTAAAGCCTAGATAAGTTTTGGCATAAAATTGATTAAGCCACTCTAACAATATTTATGCTATATAAAAAGGAACACAAACAAATTTTGTATTAGAGGAGGTTTGAAAAAAATACAAATATGTAAAAAAACCAAAATATGATGTTTTGAGTCCATTCATTGATAGTTAAAAAAAATCCTTAAAACCTGAATCTATCTGAAGCTTAAGAATGCTAAACTATTTCACTCCTTATGAAATAGAATATCTCTGGTTTATTTAGAAACTCACCCTTCTAATGTAATCTTTCTGTGAATGTGAGGAGTAATTGTCTCACAATTATTTTCCCAGAAACATGTTGTGGTGACATTTACAGAAGACACCCGCTGTAGGATCTGTTTAAAATTTTTGCATGAATATTGAACCTGCTATTATCAGGAATATATCTGTATAGAACCATCCATTCCATGCCCATACCCATGCATAGTAAACCACAGCAGTGCTCTGGCAAATCCAAGAACTATTTCTTCTGGCACAAAAAAAAGCATGATCCCAGCTGAATTGAAACTGGAGATATAGGACAAACTGGTATTTTCACCTGAAGGATGTCTTCACAGTTTGCAACATATAGCTACAGTAGCTACTACTTATAATATGTTAATTCATTCATTTGTCTTTATGTTCTCCCATCTGGAACCAAAGTGAGATGCTACATTAATAAATGGCCCTTCTCTCTAGGAAGAATCAACTCTTGAAGGACACTATGGTGGTGACCATGGCTTGCTTTCTGCTCTGTGGCTTTTATTCTATTTTTCCAAAAGTAAAAGGGTTATTTTATAAAGTGCTGATGTTTAGATATCACATTCTGTGTGCTTGAGGATTCATACATATGTTTTCCTTTCTGCAAGATCCAAAATTTGTTACTAAATAGGAAAACAGATACCAACATTCAGCAAAAACTACAAATCTCATATTCTTCATTTAGTGGCAAACAGTTCTTTACGGAAAAGAAAGCATATGCAATGGATTGTGGTAACTTAGAATTACCTTAATTAATCATTAAAAAAATAGTTACAATGGTTATTTCTTGGTCATTCACCCATTCGTAACTGATCAGATAAGAAAAAAAGTAAAATAAGTAAAAATATACTTTTATCACTGTCTTAAAAGAAATTTCTCCTGAAGTACAAAAGATTTTCTTTATATATGCAAATCTTGTTTACTCCATCTGCAGAGATCCTCTACCATATCTTACAATAAAATTTGTGTTTAGAGCTCATTAAAACCATTCCTTGATGTTTAGGTAGGGTCCTCTTGTGGATTTTAATAACTATTTCCTTGTTTTGAGGACAAAAAATCTGAACCTATAAACCAAAAAGACCCACATGACATTGTTCATACAGTACTGCTGTTAAATATTTAAGACCACCCTTGAAAAAAAAAATCAATAATATTTTCCTAGACATGCATTTAGCTACTAAGTATGACATTAAAATAGCCTTAGGATTTCTGGTTCCAGAAATAGTAATTTGACCTACATGGAAGAAATTAATTGTGGATGAGGCATAGATTGTCCATAATTTTTTAATTACATGTAAGAAAATGAAAAAGAACTGTTGTTTTTTGTGCTTCCTAAGCAACATGCCTGCAGTGACTAAAAAGCTAACGTTTTCCAGTGGTCACAAACTGTTAGCAACAGAGTAGTTGAAATTATGCAATGTCCTTTGCTAATTATAAACAGTGTCTTTCTTTTGCTAATTATAAACAGTGTCATCACCTAGTTTTGTTTTTTTTTACAATTTCATACCAATTACAAGAAATAATAAATTGATAGTAAGATGAGACATTACAAATAACAAAATAAGGTGCCGGTTATTCCAAGATATAGTATAGGATATAGAGAATTAAACACTCTGAAAATCAGCTGAGCAATGTAATGTTTTGGGAGTAAATGAGGGGCTATTCTGAATCTAGAGGTGATGAAGTGATGAATAAAATGCCAACCACCTTCTTGGGTACTGAAGGAAGCCCCACTCCAAACTGCTGTTTATTGAAACCTGAAATATAACTGTAGTCTTTCTTCCAAATCCAAGAACTATTTCTTCTGGCACAATAAAAAAAGCATGATCCCAGCTGAACTGAAACTGGAGATATAGGACAAACTGGTATTTTCACCTGAAGGATGTCTTCACAGTTTGCAACATACAGCAATGGAAGTTATCATGTAATCAGGATTTGAGAGACCACTATTATAACAGCAGCAGAACAGTGAACGGGGAAAAGTAAAATATCAGATAAAAAAATCTGGTCATAGTGTAACTTTCTTTTTCATTTTCACATTAAAATATCAGTATGTCTTAGACACAACTGTGTTTCTTATCCTAACCATATTAGAATTTATATCAAACCCTTCCAATTGCAATACCTGCTGCAGTATATGTTTTGTATTTATATTACTCATGGAACATACTCTACTTCGGCCAAATAGAATAAAGTAAAACAAATAGCTAGTTATTTCAGAAAACTGTTTTAAAGTTATAATATCATTTCCATATAATATATTATTTTCCATAATTTTGGAGTTTTGCCACATAAATTGTGCATGAAGTATCTGTTAAATAATGCACCTCCCTTTCTTTCTACATCTTCCTTTTTTAAAGTTTTTTACAAATGAAACCTTAGTAAAAATAAAAATTCTAGTTCAGGGTGTGCTGCACTGTGCACTCCAAAATGTTTAAAAACTCTGACAGCTGGTGCAAGCATAAATAATGTTATGGAAAACAAAAGAAGCAATAAAAATACTCATATATTTTGGTAGAAGAAGTTATATTTTCTCAACTTAAAAAAACTTCATCAACTTTTACCTTTCTTAATTTCTTTCAGGCATATTCTACTTCTTCCCTATTTTTTCTGAAGTAGTGACGAAGTCAAATTTGTCATTATCACAAAATTTTCTCCTACGAATACATTTTTAAAAAAATTATATTTCTTCTGTGGGTTTTTTTTCCATTTTTTTAGCTTTCTTGTAACAAAATTATTGGTTTAATTCTCTACTTCTGCCAAACACTGGGCAGCTTGACCTTCATTTCACTTTTTTGATGTGATTTCTATATAATCTCTTGAACAAACAAAACTATCTCATACTTCTTGACTACCTGCCATTCCAAGGAGCTAGGAAATCAAACTTTTCCTGATTTTTCTCTATTTATAAATGGTGAATAATCTATTTTTTTAATATTACATTATATTTCTGTTTCAATTTTAATATTAAATTATATTTCTTCATTTCACAATTCAGACTGAGTGAAAAAAAAATTGGTTTAGGGAATAACACAAATATTCAACTTAAATACACACAAAAGTTAGAATGTGTGTTTTATTGGAGCAGATAGAAGCATTTTGATGGATATTTGGCTGACTTAAAGTATATCAGTTTGGAAATTAAGCACTTTGTGTTACTGACACCACATGCAGCTCAATTCTTACAGATAAATTTCTATAGAAATTTGATTTTTGAAGTTCTCTCTATCAAGTCTCTCTTTTAAAATATTTCTGTAAAATAATCTAGATATATCAAAGTTTCTGTAACTTATGTTTGTGTATTATTTCTTTTTCTGATACAGAAATTTCTAGTTTTACAAATGGACACAGCTCACAATAAACTTCTAAGGTTATAGATTAAAAAGAGAGTTTCTGAGAGATTTCTTTTCTTAAAATGACCACGTAATACAGCTTGAGGATCATTTTTATGGGCTTCTCTGCAATAACTTATTTTCTGTTCCAAAGCTGTTCTTTGTCCTGAGTGAGCTGCATATTGATAGAAGAAATGAGCAACATCAGCTTAGTCTGTGCTAATCACCCAAGTCTTTCAGTTGAGTCATTCAAGATATGATTACAGTGCTTTTCCTCTCCTTGAATTTCCAAGATTTGTTCCACACAATACAAAAACCCTTTGAAGAGAAAAGAAAGAAAAGCATTGCTTATATCTTTCTGCTCATCAGTGAAATAATATGGAATTTGATTTCAATTAAATATTAAAAAACATTTATAAACATAAATGCAAAAATTATAGGGATGGAACAAAGTACCTTGAAATATGCCATTTGTTTTCAAATTATTTTAATTATCCAATGCAGGTGAGAAAGAGAATGGCAAAATGCTTCAATAATATTCACTTGGTAGATAACAAATTACTGTTGTTAACCTGTTCACTTGATAACACTCAATGTAATATTAATGAAATATTGTTGAAAAAGATAGATCTAAAGATTGAAACTGCTTAAGAACATACTGCAAAACTCAAAGTTTGAGAAATGTGAGATTATAAGGTACTCAGGGTGTTAATAAAATGATGAAAAGTTTTTTTAAAAGTGTAACAATATTTTTGCATTTATTTCATTGCATATGACAGATGTAGATGAAGCAAGGAAGTCATGTTGGAGGTTGCAGTTGCTACAGTCCCTGAGAACCTGGGAAGTATGCAATGACTAAAGTCTTCTCCTGATGAAAGGATACTCGACTTACACAGTGTTTAAAAGGAAATTGGGACAAATTCTTGTTTGATGTGTGTGACAGTTCATGAAATATGAAGTGAGTAACCAAAAACCAATTTCTGAAAATGGTCACCCATTTTTAACAATTATCAAATGTGAGATCTCTGACAACAAATTGCTGAAAATACTGTATATTCACAGTAGCAATTAAAAACAAAGGGATATGTGCCTTGCACATATCAAATGCTGCATAATGAAAATTGCTTAGTCATAAGAGGTTCCAGCTGCCTCCTGCACAAAATGTAGCAATCTTCCTCTATTTTGGATCTCCAGCTACGAAATGAAATTATGCTGCTCCTTCGTCTACCAAACATATCTTAAAAAGTTGTGATACTGTAGTGCTTAGACTAGTTCAGAGCACCCTGGGAGATAATTGATAATCTGTAATAAGAACAGTGTTGAAATAGTGTCCAGTAAATAAACCCTAAAGTTATACTTTGAGCAAAAATATTTAAAATGAAAATATAAAATATTATTGCATTATCCAGTGCATGTAAGGAATGTTTATTTTCTACAAAATGAAGCAGAGGGTAGAGAAAAATATGACAATATCATAAAATAGATATAAATGCTTGAAATTTTGAAATAAATCTACAAAATTTATTTTAATTTTCAGATTGTTCTTCTTTGCCTGACTTTTCAACTTCTAGAATGTTCTTTTATATAGATGTAGCAATTATGAATGGTTGAATGGAAGATACAAGCCATTTATAATAGCCACTTCACTAAATTAAATCGGTGATTGTGATCATTCATAACTGTGAAAAACATAATGATACTAAATAAGGAAGATAATGTGCCAGGAAAAAATATACATTATTTTTAAATGCATACTCTATTTCTGCCTATTTGACCTAATCATCTCATTGCATCTCAGACTGGCTTTTTTTGTCTTAATAGAGCACTGTGTTCTGATTCCTAACATTACCACTCCCACTTTGACTGCTTCTGAAAGCACAGAGACAGACAGAACAGCTCACTCAAAAAATTTCATATGATATTTTCCTTTTCCCAGGGGAACGGTAACTTCAAACAGCAGCCAATTGATGAGCATGCCAGGATCTGCAGTGCAATGGAATCACACATTGAAGAAATCAGTCAGCTGGAAATTATTCAGACCATGTTTCAACTATATATTTGACTTTGTCTGCAGTCAAAGCCTTATCACAGCTTTGTCATTACTAAAGAATAAACAGACACCATAAAACCAAGAAGAGAGTTAATTCAAAGGCTTGCAATTTGTATGGAAAAAAAATTAAAAATCAAATTTATGATCAGATCAAATTTATCTGAATCACTAGACTGAGGAAGGTAATCTACACAGAAGAAGGGGAAATGTCTTTGCCTTGAAATGAAGCATAAAGTCTTTAGGACAAAAACTACATCTCAGTTTTTGAAGACTGTTATTTGGTGTAGTTAATTCAAAACCTCCTCATAACTGTATTATTTTGATAGATTTCCAATTTACTTACCTGAGACTGAACCCAGTGATTTATGTTGCTAACTTTCTTGAGTGAGGTAAGTGTTAAGCTGACCATCACTCAGGATTAGATTGTGTCCTGGAACTGTCTTGATCATTCAGGTAAATACTGTCATTCTATTTAAACAGTATCTTCTCTGTTACTGTTATAGAGAAGCCATTGTACAGAATAAAATCATAAAAATATTTAGGTTGGAAAGGACCTGTAGATACCCAAGTCCAGCCATTAAAATCACACTGCCAAGTGCACCATTAAACTATTTCTCTAAGCGACACATCAACACGTATTTTAAACTCCTACAGGGATGGTGATTCCACCTCATCTCTGGGCAGCCTGTTCCAAAGCTTAACAATCCTTTCCATGAAGAAACTAACCTAATATCTAATCTAAATATACTCTGGCACAACTTGAGGCAATTTCTTTTCATCCAACTAAAATTGTTTTGCACTGACTTTCTAGCTTAAATTCCTTTATCTGATGCAAGTTCCAGCCTACTTACATGCTGTTATGGAATGTTGTCAGCACCCCTGTTTTTTTAGAGACATCTACTGCATTGACAGGAAGTTTTATGCTTCTCATTCTTGAGGGTTGTTGCTCAGGGTCGTGGTTATACTTTTCAACCTATACTTGTTAACAAATTACACACTGTATTCACCTTTGGCTTGTTTACGCTAAGGTACTAAGATTATGTAGACTTAAAAGATCATTTTCATTTTATCTTTATGGAGTGTGCTTTATTTTAGGCTAAGAAGCCTACAATTGCAAAAGAAATAAATCAAACTGAAGGTAGGAATTTAGATAATAATATGCCTTTTAAATCTCAAAATCACAGCACAAGCAACAGGCCTGACCATTTTACCATAGCAAGTAGACCAAATTGGACAACTGCAAACCCATAATAGGGAAAGTTGGCACCACAGCACAATTTTCTTAAATTATTTGGAAATACGCATAAAATCAAGCTAAGAGTCAAACAAGTCCAGACAAACTTGGTCATTTCTGCAGTATGCTATGGTTATTTATTTTTTTAAAACCTGAGGCTTGTTGCTAACACTCGGAAGCATGAACATGCTTTGCCCACAATTTACTAAATTAAAATTGCTATTCAGCTCTTTCCTGTTAGGCACCTCTGTAATACTTTGCCATACTCTTTCTCCAACCATTAGATTTCTGAATAGAGAAAATTACTATCTATACTTGCCATTGCCTTTCACTGTGGTTGACTGTTGACCATTCCTTCAATATTTTTGCTAGTACTATAACCATCAGGGTGCGTTGCCAGTAATTGAATCAAAACATTTTTTAACACTTCTCAGCAAATCTTATCTGAGGTAATAGAAGAAACATCTGTTCTTTCACAGAAATAAATCGTGCCAGTGAAGTAAAAAAAAAAAAAAAAGAAAAAAGAAAAGTGCTGCCTGCATCAGGTTAGGGGCTTTTTTTGATAAATCTCTTGGTTATAAATTACAATGTTACACTGATTCCATCTGGTTTAAACAGAATTTGCCAAATCATTTTGTATTTTTAATGATATCTTTCTTTAGATCCCTTCTGAAACGGCTACAGCAGAAGTGTGTTCACATGAACTAACTACAAGTGACTTGTAGACCATAATGCTTACTTAATCTACATAATTTATCTTATCATATATGCAGATGAATAATTCCCTAAGAGACTCCTTAGTTTCTTAAGTAGTGTGGAAAAATCACTGGGGGTTGCTTACATCTCCTCTCCTCTCCTCTCCTCTCCTCTCCTCT
>NW_005054417.1:2105239-2154765 GCF_000277835.1 Geospiza fortis | reverse complement strand
TCCTCCTCTCCTCTCCTCTCCTCTCCTCTCCTCTCCTCTCCTCTCCTCTAATAATTCTCTGTAGATGTGGAGTAGAAGTCCCTGCAAAGTTCCTCATTTTTCTGCTTCTAACTCTTAGTATATTACAACATATAATTTATTGTGAACTCCTCTCATTTAAATTACACTTAAAATAATAATGATAATAGCATCTGGCTTTCCTATAGTATTTTTCATCAACAGATTTCCAAGAGCTTTGCAAAGAAAGTAAAAAAAAAAAACCTGTATTACTATTAAAATAATCTACATGCAACTGATGTTTTAAACAGAAAATACAATAACCTGTTAAAAAATAACCCTACTCCAGGGCACTTCCAATTTAGGACAATACTCCATGTGGAGAGAACAGCTTTCCCCAAAGTATTTACCTGTGTGCTCAACAATTTATATATTCATTACTTACTGAAGAGAGAGAGACACATTCTATAATTTCTCTGTGGGGTTTCAGATATTTTTATTCCCCTGGAAATATTCAGCATAAATATCAGGTTTGTCTTTGCTTACAGCAGACTACATAAAATTCTGTAGTTTACTTCTTGCATTTCTAAGGTTTTTATGCTTTTACTGTTTATGAATATTTCTGTCATCCTTTTTTTTCCTTCATAAAATTATTCATTAAGTGGAAAACTGAATTTTATTTGTAAGTGTAGCAAATATCAGGCAGTTGTTTTACTCAGGGACTTTTTTGTATTGTGTTTGTGTGCTACTATAAGGTTTATGCCAGGAGATTTGCCAATTTTGAGTCTCAAGGTCAAGATAGCAGGGAAGAGTAACCTAAGGGATGTTGGGTAGGGATCTTCTTCAGCCTGCCCTGTGACTGAGAGGGGTAAATAAGGCATTTTACCAACAGTCACCAGAGCCTCCCATCTGCAGGCACTTTTCCTCATAGGACTCTTTGTTTACTCAGAGAACTGCCAGAAGGGAAATGATACCTCCATAAAGATAATCCGAGAAATTGCTCTGCTGATGTCGTGGTTTAACACTCACTTCGCTCTGCAGTGGGATGGAGGAGAGAATCAGAGGAGTAAAAGTGAGAAAACTTGGGATTGGAACAAAGATTGTTTAAAAGGTAAAGCAAAAGCCACTCATACAAGCAAAGCAAAACAAGGAATCAATGATCAGTTCCTATGGCCAGGCAGGTGTTCAGCCATTTCCAGGAAAGCAGGGCTCCATCAAGTGTAATGGTGATTTGGGAAGACAAATGTCATCTTTTTGAATGTCCCCTCCTTCCTTCTTCTCCCACGTTTATGCTAAATATGACAGCACATGGTAAGAATTATCCCTTCTGTCAGGTTGGGTCATCTGTCTCAGCTATGTGCCTTCCAGAAAATGTCATTACAATGAAATTTTACTGTAATAGTTGCGCTATTTTACAGTATTGGTACACAAAACTGGTCTCAAATTACATAGTTCTGATAAAGCTCTGTACATAATACCTTGCTTCTATAACTTCAACTATGTTAGAGGACGTAAATAAAGAAGTAGTTAAATTATTTGAAATTTGGCTTGCTAGAAGAGTTATACAAAATAATTTAGTAAGGGAAATTTTCTTACTTCTGGTTGTTGGTTTGTTTTTTTAAATAAATCTTAAACTATTTGGACCTTTATTATATCTGTACAACTTCTACCTAGTTTAAACCTGTGCTTTAAAAGTCTTTTTGTTATTTCATGTTGTCTGGAATATCTAGAGAGAAAACATAAAGTCCCACATTAGACTGTAAATTCCCAAGATTCATCTCTTATGTATTAGTATTAGTAATTCAATTTTTATTTCAGACTTCAGCTTCTTGGTTAATTTATTCTACCATGAACAAACTTAACGGCTTTGTAGTTGGTGTCTCTGTCTTGGTCATCTCTGTAATTCAGCTGTAATATGTAGCCTGATTCAACTATTTATGTTCCTAGAGCCATGGAACATTTCCTTTGACTGGGAGTTTTAAATCCTGCAGATATTTGTCTACATGTTGCTTAGCTCTGAATTATAAGTGTCAAAATCCATTTAATGCTTTTGTCATCTTTATCTTTTTCCATATTTTGTCTCACAATGAGCAATGCAAATCTGCTGTTCATATTTGTTCATTCAAATTTTGGTCTTGCCTTTATTTAGCTATTTAGGATTATTTTTCTGTTTCTCTCTTTGTCTTTTAGAGCAGGTATGATTGTCCTGATGCAAATAATTTGCACATTGTTCAGCTATGAATTTATGAGTAGATAATCAGATAATATATAGTTTTAAATAACCAATAACCACTTCGTATTTTTAAGTGAAGACTAAAATAGTGACAAAAACTTGTTATTTTGCAAACAATTTTTTAACATTTAATTTAATATCAGTTTTCTAAATTTTGTTTGTGCTTCTTATTAAGACTATAAAATGGTTTCATTTATCTTCATTTTTGCTAGTGACTACACACAGGAGGTCAATGTACTAAAGAAACATTGCAGTCTGTGGTGCTAGTACTTCCTTTGACAAATTAAGTAGGCTAGGATAAGATCTCCTTCAAAGCTGAAAATTTGGTTTTGCTGTACGTCACATTTATACATTACATAAATGTTAGCACATAAAAATGGTAGTGTGCATGCTTAAAATGCAAGAGAGAAAAAAAACCATCTCATCCAAGTGGGAGATGTCTTATGACAGCCACACTTCTCCAGGGAGATAAGAGAAAGAAAGAGAAGAATTAATGATCCACATTAGTCATGTCCAGCTCTTCTGGAGAAGATATTCAGATTTCTTTAAAATTATACACAGAAGTGGCATAAAGGATGATGACACGGGTGACATCAATCTAAAGAATGACCCATTTAGCTGTGTGGGATGTACAAATGTGAAGAACAGTTGTTTGTTAGTGTAGTTCATTCAGTTATAATGCCTTCTGTAAAAACTCACTGTTAAGACTGCACTTTCTTTCACCCCCTGTCTTAAGTTCTCATGGTATAATATTTTGTGAACAGGTCAAACCATCATATCTATCAACATCTGAAGTATTTATAAATCTAATAAAATTGAAACTCTCACATCACGTTTTCAGAAACAGTTGCTTTAAGCTTAATCCAGATCAAAATATATTGTATAGTTGCTGCATGATAGTATGCTCTTTAATTTTACAACAGTGCATAACCTTAGAGGTAATTACCTTATTGCTAAATTTGATTATGTAAACAGAAATTACCTAAAAATCTCCAAAAATGTGAGAAGCCTTGATAGATCTTGATGGGAAGTCCAGGATGAGATAATTTATTATGAAATTATATTCCACAGATAACTAATTAGATAGCTAATTAGTTTTTCTAATTTACATTAGCTTTTGTTTCTGAATTTTTGTACAGTAAAGGTTAAAAGTCAGATAAATTTTATTTTTCTAATTTTCATTGCAATAGATACATAAAATACCTAAGAGCCAGAAAAAAAATCCATGTGTAAGAAGTCTGTTAAGAGAAAGATTATTCTCAATATTAGCAAAAATAAATTGACAGTGCAGTGCACTGTACTGTGCTTTATTGGTAGCAAAGCATGAAAAAGTATGCTCTATTTGTCAATGTTAAAATCTGGAGAACTGTAGTATTTTTCAGTGTAATGTTGTCACTATCACTCCTTCAAAGACAAAGCAAACCTTATTATCATTTAATCCATGCTATGAGGTCCTACCACACAACAGGTTGGTGAGCTAAACCTTTAGTCATTGAAGGATAGAAAGAACATATAAACTCTGGCATTTATCAGATTTTCAAATTTATGTACTAAAAGGACTGTCACATGCTTGTAAAATCTTCTTGATTTTTAGTTTATAAATTAATCTTGCTTGTTATAGCTCTTAACTTTCTGGGTTTGTGCACTGTAGCATTCATGCCTTATTGATTTAGAAGTGGTTAGAATTTTCTAATATCAATAGCTGTGAGACAGTTTGACACAGATTCTCAGTCAGATTTCTATTTTCAGACCAGATTTAATTTGGCTTATATTTCTGTAGCTTGAGTTTCAGTATATAACCTTCCTTCTTATCCTGTACATATTTTTATGCTATGTTACTGGTTTTTCTGAATTATTTCAGGTAAAAATCTGGTCTACTTTGACTATTGACTATAAGTAATAGCTGTTCTCTTATTCACATTTCCATTTTGCAAGAATTAATTTCTTAACTTAAATGGTAAGAGCATATCCTAACATTCTTTTAATTGCCTGGAACTCTTGGATCACTGGTTTTCTAGCAAATATCTTTCTCAAAAGCTGGAATATAACTACCCTGGTATTAAACCAACTTAGCTAAATGACTATGCCTTCAGGCCCTTACTTTTAGGCAGCTTTTCTAAGTTAGATTTTAAAATATTTGTAAAATGAAACCTGCTCACTCTTCCCAGGAAAACACACTTTTTTTCCGCAGGTGTTCCTATCAAAATGTTCTCTAACAGCTTTAGTTAAAAATGCAATGACCATATAATACTGTTTCCTAGTAATTCTCAGCAGTGAAAATATCTATATTTTAATCCATTGGTAATTGAATCCACAAATGTAATCTTATAAAATTGTTAAATGTTCTCTACCTTGTCTCACTATCAATTTAGCTATAGATTGCAAGGATTTCTGAATTTGTCAAATAGGTCAGTTTTCACTTAGGTTTCAAGTAATTCCCTTACTCATGCTGCTAAAAGTGGCAAGTGTCGTGATCTTCAAAATTCTAGGGAATAATTCCGATTAAAGGATAGTGTGAAGGGAATAGGCCTCTCATTTCAACTAGATCAATTCCATTTTGAAATGGTGATTAGTTTTTAATATCAAGTTAATCTGAACTTTCCTAAGCTTCAGAACAAAATGTTGTTTTTAAAATGTCATGTCCTTGACATAAAGACTTTGCTAAGAATTCCAGGGGGATGCTTTTTATAGACAAATTTTAGCACTCATGATGTGGCTTCTCATTCCTTCCAAAACTAAGTCAACTCATACAAATGCAGAAATATAGAAAAGTATAAAAGTTCTTTTTTTTTTGGTGGCCCTTAGCAAGACTAATCATCTGGAAAATGAAAGCCATCTTATACATCTTCAGCACTATGATTTCTTACAGGCATAATAGGACATAACAAAATGAGCATAGCATCTGTTTCTCTATGCTTGGGTTAAAACTTCTTACTTGCTAAGTAATTGGTTTAAGCTTCTAGGTTCTCTGGAAGGAGCAGCACTTAGAATTATGACCATGGTTACAGAAAATGTTGCAACTCATTTGGAAATTGAGGTTTGAGGTTTCAAAAATAATAAGTAATTGTTTGGAATATTACAGTGATCTCTTGAATTCAACCATTGTGTTATTTCAAACTCACATTTTATTGGTTATTTCTATTTCTATGTGTAGCCATGCTTTTGGAATCATTATAGAAAATTTGAAGTTTGATATAATTTAAGTAAAACCCATCATCAAGGTTTTAATGGAGAAATTGGCAGACATATTTTTTTTTATTGGCTAAGCTGGGTAAGATTCTTTAATTTGACGAAATGCATTACATCATTCACAGATTTTATAATATATAATGGACTAAGAGGCAAGTTCAAGATATTGGAATAAAGTATCTGGAAGTTCTGCTCTTCACAGTTAAAAACAGAGTGTTACTGCAAAAATACATTACATTTAAGTATGTATGTATGTATCTGTCTATCTATCTATCTATCCATCTATCTATCCATCTGTCTGTCTATCCATCTGTCTCTATCTATTTAATATGACAAAAGAGCTCTTCCCATGTCATTAACAGAGACATTTTACAATAATATTAGAAATTGAATTAATATACTAAACTGATTTTGTGTATTATCTGAGGCACATGTTCTGAATCTGGCAAAAGAAAGTAACTTTAAAAGCCTTTCTATCTAAATGTTTTTAGTGTGCAAGCTGGTAAAATTTATCAAAAAATGCATAGGGAAGAAATATATAATTCCCAGTGTGTGTCCTCTTCTTAAAGAGCAGATTTAGGCTATGCTTTTTCTCTCAGAATTAGCTCCATTACATTTAATTTAAAATGCTCTTTAAATATTAATGTCACAATAAAAATGTTATATTGAAAAACTTATTATTACAATCAAGGAAAAGCCATAAGACAGTCATCCCAACACATTAATATTTACTCACCTTGAACACTCAGAGCAAAGTAAAGGCTTTAACAGTCTAGTTCAAACAGATATGCAGTTCATACAAATTAAAACATAATTTTCTTCCAAAATATATGAGTTTTTTTTTAAATTTCCCCCTTAATTTTAGGGTTGATGAAGGGGTTTGTTGATTTTTTCCAGCCGTTCTTTTGTTTTCAATTTTCTTAAATTAATCTTTTGAAAATGCTGCCCGGAACCATAGGAGTTCAGGTTTTGAAGCTGTGTTGTATTGCTGATGGTAAAAGAGGTATTAGTTAAGAGGCAAACAAAATGACAGTGATAGAAGTCCAGAAAGAAGATGAATATGAAACTTCAAAATTTATTTGAGTTCTAGACAACAAACTGTCTCAGACACTCTTTGGGAGAACTTCTTAAGGAATTAATTCATTTATTGTGTGTGGATCCACAAAATTAAAATAATGTAAAAATGAAATATCCTTATGTTTTTTTACTGTAGTTTTTATTTCAATAGCTTTAAAAGAAGAGGTTATTTAAAAGAAGCATTTTTTTCCACTCAACTCTTTCGCAAATTCAGTGTGAACAAAAATCTATCTACTTCACTGCTGATGTAAAATCTTTCACACTTTATGAAAGTATATATAAGAAGGCTTCTGCCTCTGCTAGAGATAAATAAACTTCATGACTGAAAATAAAAAGAAGTTTAAACACAAATATAAATATCCTAAAAACCTTTGAACCTGTGATGTTAGTTATGCAGTTTGTGAAAAAGGTTTCCTCAAATTTATTTTTAAAAGTGGTTATATTTTCTTTTTTTTTAAATGAGATCATTACCTATTTATAGAAAATACTGTAAATTAGTCAACTTAATACAACATTTCTGTCTTTGCTAACAGGATCATAAAGTTTTTCAAGACACAGAGGTATTGCCAGGCATAATATATTTTCATTTCATAGACTCATTGAATTGTTTAGGTTCGCAAAAACTCCTAAGATCATTAAAACCATTTGTAGTTCTTTGAGAATTTCATTAAAAGAATTTATAGAATGAAAATTTTAATTGCATACTTTTCATTGTTTATTATTATTATACCATTTTGCACTGCTGTGCTTTAGAGAGTCTATATTCTTATTAGCAATCTCTCCAATACAGAACTTTGCAATAGAAAAATCCTTATTAGTTATATGTTGAAATTATGAGACACATTAAAAATTCCCATTTTTATTGCGTTTGTGTGAGTAATGTGTGAGTGCCACTGGCATAGACAAAAGTATACTGGGAATAAAAATTACTAGAAATTTTTTTGTGATATGCATTAATTTCTTTGGGGTTTTTTTTCTGTTAACAATTATATTTATTAACAGCATTTTTTATCTCTGTCTGTAAAATCAGACTGTGGACATGAACAATGGATATTAGTTTTGGTGATGTAACGTATCTGCATAATTTATTGGATAACCTAGAGTTTTTCAAATGTACAAATCATTGTTGTGAGATAAATTCCTGAGAAATACAAAGGCACTTTGCCGGTTTTCTGTGTGTTTTAGTTTAAGCCCTCAAATCACCATTATTCATGTGTATTATTGATTATACAAGTGATGGTCAGTCAGTCAATAGGTGAGTGCCATCCATCACTTTTGACTGGAACAAAAATAACATAATTTATCTTTTGCAGATCAGAGGTTCTGAATCTGTGATGTTATTTGAATGAGTTTTTCAGATTTTTATTTTGTTTTCAGAAGGAAACTAAAACAACGCTTTACTTTTTCTAATGAGTAGCTAAAGCCACCTCAGATTTAAGTTTTTGTCCATGTATTGGATGCCAAGTTGAAGCAAAAATGAGAAAGAGAAGGCAAGCCACATGACAAAGCAAAACACTGATGCCTTTCAACAGCACAAAAACAGGGGAAGAAGAACAAGTCCAGTGATGATAACCAGGGTCAGCCACAGTCCAAGGTGACCAGAAATGTTTTCAGTGATGTGGCAGGTCCAAGGTCAAGCCAGGAAACAAAGTCACAAGGTAAGAATCAAGAAGGTACTTGGCTTAGGTGTGTTGGACTGGCTTTTATAATCAGACAAGAATCTAGGGCAAGAGCTGGAGCTTCAACATAGTAAAGCTTACATCAGTCTGATCCCAGCATGATGTAAAACATGAATTTCAACACATCTGAGAGCTAGTTAAACACCTAGAGCGCAGAGTGGGGTGAGACAGGTTGCAAAGCCTTTTAGTGCGCTCAAGTCCTTGACAACAGCTTCAAAAGAGCAGGGGGCTTTGATTTTAAACTATTGACATAGTGGCTTCAAAAAATTATATAGAATTTTTTTGAAAAATGCAGGTCCACCCACACAATCTGTGGAAACAGAAAAGTTTGAGCTTAAGAATTGGTAAGTGAACAAAAATAGAAGTCTTCAACAATTAATTAAAAAATTTAGTTGCAGAGTTTTTATTTGGTTCTGCTTTATGATTTTGACTTTCATAATGTCTCTGTGCATCAGGTTTGAATGCATGAGGCTGTTAGAGGAAGAGCTACAGGGAGGCAATTTCAAATGAGAAGTAATATTACTGAAGGTTCTTTATAATATCAATGAGAGGTTGAGAAGAACACACTAAACACAAGTACACCCTGGATTTTTAGGAGTGTTACAATGTCTGATCTTGTTCTAAAGGCTTGTATGACATTCTTAATTTTACACCTGTGAGTGAACTCTTTCCATGATGGAAATACCTATAATCATAGATTCTTATGAAGTATAGCTGCAGGCAAATTCTGCGTCAACCTGCTGTGACTTCCACCAAAAGAAGAACCACCAGTAGGATTTTGTCTGCCAAACCATTTCTTTTGTTCACAAAGAAACTATGGAGAGCAAATGGTTTTGTTCAGTTGCACAGTGTTTTGGCAGTTTGCGTTCCCCAAACACAGAAACAAGTATAAACCTGATTTGTGTTAGAAAAAGTCTAGTGGTTCTGAAATAGTGATACTCAAGAATGGAAGTTCTCTGCATTGAACTCACAGGAGAAAGATTTGCTCCCTAGCAACATGCAATACTAGGTATGACATCTCCACTTAGTAACTAACTTGAATGTAAAAAAACTTGAATGTAAAAAACTTTAAATTTTAAAATAAGATTTAATAGTACATTTTAGTTTTTTATAACATATGAACTTATGAATCTTCAAGAAAAATATTTGAAGAAGTATACTCATCCATGGAAATAACAGCTGCGTGACAATCAAGAACTGTGGATTCCCAATCTAAGCCAAGTAATTGATACTAAAGATGCTACTTGGAGTGTTAAATTAAGGTAGGAGTATGCTGGCTGAGTTATGTGGGACTCAAAGGTGCATGGAATGATCATTGGAAAACATTATATGCTCTGGCATAGAATAGCATACCTGCTTTATATCAGTAGTCATAAAATGGTTTCCATTCTGAGCTGCATTCAGGAACATTAATGTACAGCTGGGATGTACTAATAAGCCTCATCTGCCAGCTCCAGCTGTGAGCAGAGCTGACATGATTACTTGCCCTTGACATCTGTAGGCACGCTGAAATTTCCCTTAGTGTGTTAAGTCCTATCCTACCATCTCATTGCAGTAAATGGAAAGAAAAACATACTGTAAAGCATATTAATGGATTTTGAACAGGGTCCTTTCATATCAGTATTTGCAACATTTTAAGTAATCTCTTACAAGCATGGGGATATTAATTTTTCTTTTCAACAGAAAGAGTGCTGCACACATTTTTCTCTGGATTAGCAGATATTGCTTTTTCAGAAGGCTAATTTGCATAAAAATTCCAGGCATGATAAAGCAGAAACTCAGAGAATTAAGGCTTACCTCCAGCCTAATTTTTAATTTGTGATTACTTTAATTGCTGTGGTCTGAAATGTATCAGCTGACAGGGCCCAAAGCGAGACTGAGGTCCTGCGCTGTTATATGCTCAGATAATTGTCCCACTATGTGACTTGGAATGAGCAAGGAGGACAAGCCTCGGGAAGGACTATAATGAGATTGAGTGAGTTCTCAGCAGGTATGTTAGGTGTTTCCAATGGCCATGTGGACTCTCAGTGCTTACTGGGATTTCTGGAGGGACAGATGATCTGCCTTACCAGCATGAATATGTATTCTGCATGCCTTTACATTCCTTACTTCCCCCTTTCTCTCATCTGTTTCACTGTTTGCCTTACAGCTCTGTCATCACTCAGCTCCCTGAATATCAAATAATAACGAAATTTGCAGCTAATATAAATTGGTTCCTTTGTCTCCAGTGGAGCTATACTAATTTCCACCAGCCAAAAGTGTCATTTTTATTACCTGATTTGTTTTAAACTGTATTTCATATTTTTAAATAATTCCTCAACTAATATTTATTGTTATAGAGAAATAAACTTCTAAACTGGGAGTATAATTTCCCTGTGGTCTTTTGCCTTGGTTACAAAGCAAAAGTGAGAACCATGATTATGTTGTGCTGGAATACACATTTCACACGTGTCATAGATTTGTTGGTGCATTTTGAAGGAGGCTGGGGAGTGTTTGTTTTATTTTATTTTTTTTGAGTTCGTTTTCCATTTTGCTTGCAGAAAGTGAGATTATTTAGAACATTCTCTTGGTTTTAATAAAAATTTGGCAAATAGAATCTTATAAAATTCTTTTTTATTATAATACAGTGTCTAATTTTGAAAGGAAAATGGTTACCTTTTTGTCATTAAAAAGTGTGTATTGGGAGTAATTAGGAGATATCACCATCTTTGTCAGTATTGTCTAATAGGTCAATTTTTTAATAAGATAAGTGGAGAAAAAATAGTAAGAAAAAATATTATATGTTAATGCTTTTTCATCTTATGCTTTTAAATATATATAAATATGCATGTAAATCATAGTTTTAGGGAGTTGAGATTGGGGTTTTTTCCCTTAATTTGTCCCAAGTGCTGATCCTCTGTGGGTTTTTTATTAAAAATCAGATTCCAGTTTTTATACAGCAGCATAATGTCTGCAGAATATACCTAGGAACTGGAAGAACTAAGATCCATTCAGTCTTCTGCAGAAGTGGTCAAAAGCATATCTTCCATATTCCAAAACACCTGGGCAAAGAGGATGAAGATTCCATTCTACAGTAAATTAGTCCAGAAAAAAAAATGCTACACTTTCTGATGGAGTCCTGGCTGTCAGACATTGTCATGAGCACAGCTGACATTTTATCTGTTATGGGACTGCTGCTTTCATTAGAAAAGAGTGATGGAAAAGAATTATTACTAGCAAGGGTTAGGTGTTATCTTTGAAAAAGATTTCAGGTGCATTTAACTTTATTATAAAAAACAGCCCAACACATAAGCACGTTCAGGCACCATTCTACACTTTAGATTTAGTTAGTGATGCCACCATGCCTAATATGTTGGGGTCTATGCCCATTTTGTATATCTAACCATGAACCAAGAGACTGAATTTCCTACTGGTGCCGAGAGAGTGTAAGATGATAGTTTATTTTCTCTTCCAAAGCAAAACTAGTTTTCTACCTTGTCTGAGCTGCTAATGAAGTTATGAGGCCATTTGTAGAGGTCAGTGTAATGAAAAGAAATTGCTTGTTTTAAACACCTTGTTCCACTTCACGGTGGATTTCCAGCACAATCAGTGATCCCTGGTATTTGGCAGGTTAGGAAATGTTAGGGACAGACAGGAGTTATTTAAGTATTACCTCATGCATCTAAGATAGAAGTCTCTTGCTTTGTAGCTAGAGATTGAGAGAATTGCTAATAAACTTTCCTCAGGATAGGTAAGGGGAAAGCATCTCATATCAAGCTGTCCCCAAGTCCACATAGTCTCACCGACTGCCTCCAAATTATAAAGACAATTTACTTCATATTTTGATCATGTCCCTTCACTTTATGCAGATTGATCAGCTCTCAAACCTAACTCACTCCAAATTGAGGAAAATCATCTCTTCCTGTAATCCCGAGCAATGGTTCCCCTATTAACTGAAGGTTTTAAAAAGTTCTTTTTGGTTAATTGAAAAAGTTCAGACACAAAGCCTAGCAGTTGTTTGTGGTGTTTTTTCTAAAAATTTATGCTGACACCAGATATTTTTCTCTCTGTTTATCCAGTCACTGATATAATGAAATAGAAACCAGAATACCTTTTTGTTTTTTCCCTCATAAACTAGAAATGCTTTCAGGATAGAATTTAACTTCTATGCTGTTCTGTCCTGTGAAAACTTAATTTCAGTGTTTAGATATGACTATTTAACTTTTTTTAATCCTATCTCTAAATGAAATAACATATAACATCCAGGTATTATCTGATGGACCTCTTTTTAACCTATCAAACTTGCTGTACTCTCTACTGTAACTAGATTATTTTGTGCAACGTGAGACAGTGATGAATTATTAAGTGATTTTATGAAGTATATGTCTGCTTCCAGTCATAGTTGAAACCACTCAAATCTACTATTTCTGTCTTGAAAAATACTAATTTCAAAGACAGCAATTTTTTGTAAAATAAAGAACTTTCTTTTTTTTAATAGAGAGAAGAGAAATATTTGTGCAATGGGGAACATTTTAAAGCCTTTAACACAACCCCCACATTTAGTGTCTTTCTTCAATATCCAATTTTCTTGTGCCCACAGTCTTTAATCATCGGAATTTTTTTTCCTTGAAAATTCCTGCAGTGGTTACACCTTAAGAAGATGTGTAGTGGTTTTTTGGTTTGGTTTGGTTTGTTTTTTTTAAGGTTGCCACTGAAATTGCTTGGCATGACAGTTAGGTCTAGTTTAGTGGGTTCAGTCTTCCACTGTGCAAAGCAGCCACTGGGAAGAAGGTGTTTTTCTTCAATGGTACTCAACATCATGTAGCTGACTATGACTCCAAATGCCCAGTCTAATGGCTGGATCCCAGTTTTTCAGGAAACATGTCAGAAGGACATTAATTTTTAAAAAAGGAAACAACCAGGTTTTATTCTCACTACTCTTTGGACTTTTTCTAATTTGCAATGGACCAGATAATTTTCAGAATCTATAGCAAACCCATATTGTGCATATTAACATTTGCTGCCTGTACCTTTTAGTATTCTTGCAGGGATTTATCAAACAGTATTTTTTTTTGGTATATCCTGTCAAGGTCAAAAATTCAGAGTTCTCATAAACAGAATGCAGAGCTGCTGATGGGGAAAACTGACACTGAGGAAAATATTCTGGGCATGTGAAAATCTTATAGGGATCAGAAAGGTCAGAGCTTCCCAGAGCTTCCTAAAAAAGGTTTTGGGGGACAATTGCATGTAACCATTCACTGCTCTGTGAGTGAATATCCTCTTAAGGGTCTTTGAAAAAGTTAGTAGGTGTATGAAAAATGTTTATTTAAACTGGAGATAGGCCAGAAGATTTGAATCAAAGGAGACCATTGAGTCCAAGTATTACTTATTGATCCCTTCTAAAGTCACTTGTCAAAGTGACAAAAAGTGTTTTAAAAGACGTAGGAAAAAAAGAAAAAAACTACCCCCAAAAAATACTAAGATGCTTTTTCTTTATATAAAAAACATGCTTTTACATCCATCAGGTTGCTTTGGGCTTCTCCTAGATGATTATCAGAGGCAAGTAGGAGGAAATCTGAAGGCCCTTGACCAGCACTGTCCTGTTGGAATTATGGCCTGTGTTTCCATTCATGATGCACTGAATGCAGCAATTTTTACTGCCTCACAAAGCATCCACCACTAGTATTGGGAGATTTATATTTATATCCAAAAGCTCTCAGCTGAAATACAAGAGAGCTTTTGACTCTTGAAGCTTCCTGTTCTCACTGCCAGTATATAAAATGCTGTATAATCATGCAGAATCTCTTTCTAGTTTTCATCTGAGGGCTGTAAAAATGATGAAGAAGCTTTAGACAACAATACTTCAGTTTAACGATTAAAGCAAAGTTACAATTTACATGATACAAATTTATCTGATAAGAAATTAGTCTTCTCTTTTCTTTGTCTCCTGATATAGATCAGATTCCAATACCTCTTTCAACAGCCACCACAAATTTAAAGATCCAAATATATTTGTATTTTTTTTGGTTGCATTCTTGATGTTTCATGTTGGAAATAGCCTATCTGGTGCTGTATTAATGTTAGGCATATTAATAAGATTTATTCTGTTATTAAAACGTTTATGGCTTCTTGTTATATTGACTGTGTACACATAAATTATCAGGCTTGTATTTTTCCCCAAGTATTTTTTAAAAAAATAGGTCAACCAACTAAGGACTAATAATCATTTGAATCTTTTAATACAGTATGCAATGGGCTTGCTTGTATTCCTCCAGAAAGATTCAGTAACATTGAATATTTTCTTGGCTTTTTCTCTAGGCCTGGGAACAAAGAGTTACTCTAAACTTCCAATGTTCTCTATAAAAAGGAAAAAATCAGCAAAGCTTTTGGAATGTTGCTTTTTTATTTGTCCTTATTAATTCTAAACTAATTTGCCAGCTTGTCAGAAATATGGTTTAGAGATGTAAAGTTTCAACATCACATACTTTTTTTTTGTTCAGTATTCTCAACACCAGTAAATATATAAGGGCAAGATTGCCTAAACTAAGATTTCCTCTAAAAATTTTCCATTGAATGCATTCAAACTGTTTTCTAAGTCCTTCCTTGCTTTCAGTCAAAAGACTCCTAAAAATCAATTTTAATATAAAGTTGTAGCTTGGAAAAAAACCTGAATTCATATAACTGCATACATACTCACCTGGCAAAGAAATAATAAATCTTTGTTATTTTGCATTCAGAATAAGAATAAAGATCTGCTGGACCAAATTATGCCAGTGGTCAATCTGCAGTAGAGAAAGGAGCTATGTAATGAAAAATTTTCAGATCAACTGTTCACGGGGAAAATGCTTTGCAAGTATTTGGGGATTAGTGACTGCCTAATAAGGTTAAACTTTAGCTTATTAATAATTTTTCTTCACTGTTATAATTCTGCATGGTCGTGTTGTTCTTTTTCTCTGCTCAGTCACTCTTTTATTTTTCTGTGATGTAACTTTTGGTATTGTGCTATATTTGGTTGAGTTATGGATTGTGCCTCTGATCTTTATTTGTAAAACAAGCAACACAGTGTTGAAGGTTCATAATTAAAGGCATTGTTTGCATTAAAAAGAAAGATTCCCCATATTTTTTTAGCTGACAAGAAGAAAAATTCATAATTATATAAAAAAGACAAGTGGCTTAGTTACAGAAAGAGAGACTGTGACATTTGCTATATTGCATTAACAATATTCAGATATTCATGGTACATTAGCAACACTCAAGTTATTGTACAAATCTACTCTAAATTCTAATACATACATACATATTGAAATTTGCTAATTACATAATAAAAATATTTCCAAATAATGCTTGACAGAACTATATTAATAATGTCTGTTTGTGTTAACCAGACCAAGAAAAATAAAGGCAGGTTCAATATCTCTAAACAATGCAAAATATATGGAGGCAGATAGGGAAGCATTGATGCAACCTTTTTGTTTAAGCAAAACAAGTACTGTTTTTGCTAAAAATATCATACAGTCTTAAACTATTGATCCAAAATATTTCTAGCAATTCTATTTCTGTCACAGAGACATTTAAAAATGTTTACTTACAGAACAATTGCATCTCAGTGAGGCTGAAAGGTAGTTCTAGATCACACAGAACATTTGTGGCAGACTCAAAATAGAATTAAATTCTTTAAGAAGAAGGAATCATTCTCTGTAGCTACAAGCCAACTTTTATTCAGTGGTACAGATTTATTTTCCTATATCATTATTTTATATGCAACACAAAAATGTGCAAAGAAATCAGCAGCCTTCAATACAGAAATATTTAGCTCTAATATTTGTATTCAGTTATTAGTTTCCTCTCTAATTAGTCCAGTGACAAGTAATTTTCAATTTCAAAGGCAAACTTCTAAAAAGAGTGAAACCCTATAATAAAATGGCATAGTGTGCCCTGGGAAGGAATCTGAACCAGTGTTTTTGATTTAATTGAGGCTTAGTGTATCCAGAATTTATCTGCCTCTCTATTACTGACTCTGATGTTCAGCGTGTCAGTTCAATGTTTTATGCTGTATTTAACCCACATTTAAGATAATACTAGTGTTTATTACCATCTTAACTAAGTGTTTTGAACTCTCAGGAGGGAAAACTGCTTAATATTATTATTGACATGTTAATGAATTCATAATAGAGTTACCACAGACACCGCTTAATTAAAGATCTGAATCAAATATAGTCTAAGATCCCAAGTAGGTAGCATAGAGGACATTCAATCACCTCCCATAAAAGGGGAAATATGAAAGAATCATGATATCCAAGAATGAGTTTAATTTGGTCAGTTCCAGCTCCCAGGTCCAATTCCAGGATGATTATAATTTTGATACAATATTTCAATACTATATTTTTAAGTCCTCTGTCTTTTGTTTAGGCAAAATGCTATACAAAACCAACAAAAATGTTACCTTGACTCTGAAAAACAAGCAGTAGAAATGATGAATAAGTTGTAGAAAAGTAATATTCCTGTGTCTTGTGGCAGAACAGGGAATTTTTAAATTTGAAGTCCATAAAGCAACAAGAAGATCACCTCATAGATCAAGTCATGTGACAAAAGATGAGCTGGTGGGGAAAACAACTGTCCTGGCTAGGCAGAGAGCATTTGCAGGAACTCAGTGAAAAAAAAAAAAGAAAAAAGAGAGTGTATAACCTATGGAAAGAGGGATAGGCAGCTCAGGAATTATTTAAGGATGATGTTAGGTCATGCAGAAAGAAAATTTGAGGCAAAACCTCAGAACTTAACCTGGCCAATTCCATAAAGGATAATAAAAAATGTTTTTAGATATTGATAGCAAAAGGACAGGCTAGGAAAATCTCCTGATGATGGTCCTGATTGACTGAACATGAGCCAGGATGTGCCAGGTGACCAAGAAGGCCACCGGCATCCTGGCCTGTATCAGGAATAGTGTGGCCAGCAGGATGAGAGAAGTGAGTGTCCCCCTGTACTCAGCACTAGTGAGGCTTCACTGAGTGCTGTGTCCAGTTCTGGGTCTCTCAGTTTAGGAAGGATCTTGAGCTGCTGGAGTGCATCCAAAGAAGGGCAGCAAGGCTAATGAATGATCTGGAGCACAAGTCCTGTGAGGAGAAGCTGAGGGAGGCAGAGGTTATTTAGCCTGGAGAAGAGGAGGCAAGGGGGTGACTTTATCACTTTCTACAGCTCCCTGAAAGGACGATATTGGTCTCTTCTCCCAGACAAACAGCAATGGGACAAGAGGACACAGTCTTAAGCTGCTCCAGGGGAGGTTTAATTTGGACATCAGGAAGAAGTTCTTCACAGAAAGGGTGATTGGGCATTGGAATGGGCTGCCCAAGGAGGTGGTGAAATCACAACCCCTGGGGGTGTTTAAGAAAAGAGTGGATGTGGAACTTAGTGTCACGGTCTAGCTGACATGGTGTTAGGTCATAGGTCGGACTCAATGATCTCAAAGGTCTTTTCCAACTAGTTGATTCTGTGGTTCTGTAATTCTATGTGTGTTGTTGAGTTGGCTTATTAATATGCTCATAATTATAGTGATTGCTACCACATCCTTTATATTATGTATCAGATTCTCATTTATCTCTACTTCTTTTATTTCCTCTGCTTTATTTGTATTATTTAAATGAACATTTTTATTTTCCTGTTTTGTCATTTCCTATTCATTTGTACTGACTATAACATTTTCCTGAGATTTCAAAGTCATAACATTCAGTCACATCTAAAATGGAGACAATAAAATCTTAGAGTTGCTATTCCCTGAGATTTGTAACTATTAAAGTATTTATTTATTCTCTGCTTCTTATCCTTCCTGTATTCCATCTTTTTCTATATTCATCTTTCCAAAGATTTGTCTTTAATTCAATGCATGGATTGAAGTGTGGTACCTTTGTCATTTATCCTTTGAAAGATCAAACTTTGCTCTTTCTGTATATCCTGTATATCCTAATTAAATTTTCTTCAAATGATTTAGAGTTACTTCCCTGTCATCCATGTCTAACAAGCTCCCTTCTACCCTTTGTTACTTTTTTATTATCTTTAATTTTCTTCCCATTTTGAAAATTGTTCTGCTAAAAACAATGTCTGTAATAAAATGCTGATCAGCACAGTTCAGCTACAGGTAACACTAAATATTGTTTTGCCTGTAAGATACAACCTGATCAATCACTGGCTGTCTATAGTCAACTAAATAGTACATACACTAAGATATACAATATTAAAAACTCTGTCATACTTCAAGATTTAGAGCTGCCTTCAAAGTACATAACCACGTGCATATTTTAAGTATATGCCATATCATACGGATGCTTTCAATTTACAAGGAAAAGAATATTTAATTTTCTCTCTAGTAACACTAGGACTGTAGCCTGAGCTCTGATAGCATAACTCTCTACACTGTTCTAGTATTAATGAAGATTAGGTTTTTTTGCCTGTTTGATGTTAAATATTCTCTGCTGTCTCTAAGTCTTGACCTCCATGAAAATTTTTGGCTCTTTACCAGAAAAAGAATTCTTTTTCTATTCTGGGCAATTACATTTTGCTTTATATATTTAAAAAAAAATCGTAGGCAGTTATCATGCATTTGGGAAGCTTAGCTGCATTTTTGAGGGGCAAACTATCTCATCTCGCTTGTACCACACTGTCTTTGATCCAGTGAGTCTTACTCAAAAAAATGGCATAGATTATTCGCTTCCTCCTTTACCTTATTTCCCCTCAGTTTTTCAGTGCCAGGAGGCAGGGAAGATGAGTTTGCAGACTGGCCTTAGACCTTGGACGGCTTCCTGTCTGCCCCACCCTTCCTCAGTGCTGGCATGTTTCCTTGCAATCAAATGTGGAGCTCTTTGTCTGTGGTCTGGAGTGTCTAATGCTAAAAAGAAACGATATAATTATTCTAGGTTTCAGAACCTAAGAGCTGATTCTTAATCAAAGCTCCTGATTGCTTTCCTAAATATAGCCATATAGATGTACCCCTTCTAGTTTTATTTTGTAAGGCTGATGGAAAAGGAGCTGCTTCAGAAGGTGTATAAGATATTAGCAGGCTAATTCTTATTTAACACTTTGGGTTTGCTTAGAGGGACAAGTAGTGTTTTCATTCCTTTCACTCATTCATATATTTTAATCTAAATAATTGGAGTAAAGTTTCTCAAACATGAGTGTGGAGACCTGAACACAACTGCCCTAACTGCACAGCTACTAGATCTTTTTTTCCCCTTTTCCTCCTCTTCTGACTGTTCCATCTACTATATGTAGTTTGAATAGGAAGAGTGTGCTTCACTCCTCTCTCTGCTTACACATTTTCCTGGGATGTGAGACATATGGCTTCACAGCGTGGGCATAGCACAGACCTTGTGCCTTCCACATTCCAAATGACTGCGTGTTTTAACATCACCACCTTTGTCTGATGTGTTGGAGCTCCCAAAATAAGAAAGACTTGGACCTAGTGGAATAAGTCAAAAGCAGGGCTGCTAAGTTGTTCACTAGGCTGGAACACCTTTCCTGTGGAGGCAGGCTGAGAGAGTTAGGCTGTTTAGCCTAGAAAAGAAAAGGCTTTGGGGGAGACCTAAGAGCAGCTTTCCAGTACCTAAAGAGGGCCTACAAGAATGTTGGAGAGGGACTTTTTGCAAGGACATGTAGGGATAGGACAAAGGGAAGCACTGCTAAACTGAAAGAGGGCAGGTTTAGATTATATATTAAGAAGAAATTCTTTATTTATGTAGTTGATAAGGCACTGAAACAAGTTGCCCAGAGAGCTGTGGACTCCCCATTCCTGGAGGTGTTCAAGGCCGGGTTGGATGGGTCTCTGAGTTAACATGGTCTTGTGGAAAATGTCCCTGCCCATTTTTAAGGTCCCTTTCAACCCAAACAATTCTATAATTCTATGATTCAGCACAAAGAAATTGCATTTTTGTAGAGAACAATCCTGCCAGCCTGGGCTGAACTCTTGGATATATATGGACCATATATATGGATATATTATCCTGTGGGTATATATGGACTTTATGCAGGAGCTTGGTTTTGGCTCTATTTTGGGTTTCTATGAGTCTTTTGAAGTTAAGGTCTGGAACATGACATGTAGGAATGAGTGAAAAATTTGGTTGATAAGATCACTTAAGAAAGCTCAGGTTCATGACAGAACATGCATTTAGGAAGCATTAATGGACCGTTTTAAGCCAATGGATATTTCCAGATAATCACCTTGAAGCAATTTTTTTTGGTAAAATGTTCCAGGCCCATAAGTATGGGAATTGTATGTGATATGTCTGCCAGAAATAAATGTCTAAAGTTTATATTTGATTATGCCAGCATTTTCATTTTTGTAACAGCGTTTGATTTTCTTACATTTACTTTTGCCCAAACCTTGCTTTTTCTGCTCTGCAAAATGACATCTCCTTGATTTATTTTACTATCACATTTTCAAGAGTTATCAAGCAGCTCAATGATTATTCAAATTTTTCATAACCTCACTTTCACTTTCAAACATATTGCTTGTCAACATAATTACTTTTTATAATAAAATGAAAATATTTACATATACTTTAAGAATAACCTGTATCTCAACTTAATTTACTTTTAAAAAATTAAATCTAATCACAAATTGCATTTCAGAAATTATAAATGTCACATTTTTATTTGCTTAAATGACAGAATTTTATGGAAGGATTTGATAGTTAGCACAATTTAAATCAATGCAGGTAATGTGCAAATTGGAAATAAAAAGAACAAACAGGTGTCCAGAATTTTAATTAGCTGAAGTATAAAAATAATACCAATTTTTAGACATTGAATGAAAAAAAAAAACCAACTTGGATTTCCTCTAAAATCCAAGGGAAAAGTAAAGTATTTGAAAAGAAGAAAGTATAAATGTCTTCCATGTGGTAAATTTATCCAGTTAACTTTGTTTGGCACTGTGGTGGATTGACCTTTGCTGTCTGCCAGGTGCCACCAAGGTGCCCTATCCATCTTCTCAGGAGAATGGGAAAGAAAATATGATAGAGAAGCTCAAGAGTTGAGATAGACAGGGAGATCGCTCATTGTGAGAGACTGAAATGTTATGGTCAGTGCCTTAAATATTGTTAGGAAGGACTTTTGCTCATTATGGTAAAACTGTATAAAGAAGCTATGACCACCAAAGCCCACCCCTCCCTGAATATACTTCCTGAGGGGAAACTTTGGACTGTGAGTTAAGCTGCCTAAGGCGACTTGAGCTAGGATGAAGGTAACACTATTGTGCAGTTATCTCAGGTCTAGGGAGAAGTCAGCAAGGTTGGGGGAGAAGAATGTATCCACAAAGAAAGCCAAGCCCAGCCTCTGACCTGAAAATCAGCCCTGGCTGATTGATTACCATTTAGATACATCTAGATTGATGCCATTTAATTATGCAAAACTGTATTTTGAACTATGAGTGCAATAGGATCATAAAACTCCCTGGAAGAAAGGTAATATACATCATGTTTTTAACTATATCCAGAAATTTATTTTACAAATGATGTCAGTAAGTTCTCTTGTCATGGGCCAGAGCTTCTCAGGCACCAAAATTTTTCCCTAACTGTGTGGCAGACCAAGAGAAGGTGCTTGTATGGGAAGAGGATATGGATTATCAAATTAATTCAGAAAAGTACTGTTGATAGCAGGAAACATAAATTTAAATGGATTTTTTTCTTGCTGGCTCCCTTTTATTAAATTGGGGAATTCTTGAACATGTGAATATTTCTGTTAAAGGAAATTTTCAACTATAATTTCTAGCATATGGAAACAGCAGTGATGCAGAAAAAAAAGAACGATACAAAAACTCTGAAAAACTGACTAGACATGAGGAGTCTGGGAACATTCAGAAACCAAACAAAAGCTTTATTTTTTATTTATTTTTTTATGGAGTTGAAATATTTTTACTGTTTAAAAACCAGGTAGAAGTTGCAAAAGTTTCAAACCCAAATACATAGTACTTTGGCTAATACCCTGGATATAGCAGCTTCTGAAGGTGCAGACAGTTCTAACATGACAGCTTAACTGAAGTGATACTAGGCTGGTAGAAGCTAAGCTACAACCAAACAGACAAGGCAGTAAAAAGAGCTTGTGTTTTGTCAATAATAACAGAAGTGTGGCTAGTACAGTAACAATGTGAAGTAGGCACTTCCAGTCAAGCATGAAAAACAAAATGAAAAAGAGCAGCTTGTCAGAGGGGTAGAAAAAGGAGAGGAGCAAAACAAGACAAATAGATGAACAGAGGCAAATATGTTTCACTTCACATGTTTGTTTCCTTGCACACTGAGATTTGCTTTAGCATTGTCTGAGTGCCTAATTAGCTAGATCTGTAAGCATGTGGTGCTTTGAAATTCATGAGTTACTGCAAGATATGCTGCTGCATTAAGAATGTTTTATTTTTATTTTTTTCATGGAGCATTGGGAGGCTTAATATAAATACAGGGAGGGCATCCCCATTAAATATAGCAAGGAAGTAATTGACCAAGTTTTTCAATTAGACACTGAAAGATACAGAATGTACCTCTTGTATTTTTTACAAGCTCATAAACATCAGTAGTATCTCTAGAGATCTCACCAAATTTGAAGTCTGGCTCTAAAATTGCAGACATTATGTATATGTTTGGGGATTAGTGGAAAAACAAATGCAAAATTTGTGTTAATAACTTCTGCATTTCCCTAAAAAACCCATTTTAAACAGATGCTTTTTGGACTTCAGTTTTTGCTCTGTAAATATATAAACATGGAAAAGGAGATTTGAATAGTTTGAGGAGAAATTGAATTGAATACTTTGAGGAGAACCTTATTTACAAAGTAGACAAAAATTTTGAGAAAAAAACTGACAATGAAAATTACAGTATTTTTGAAATTAATCCATACTTCATGTCAAAATTAAATCTGTAATTTATCTTGAGTCTTGCACTGTAATGATTGCAGGAGGCTATAATCTCTTTGGGAACCTGTGTGATATTTGAAGGTTTCTATCTCACCTGAGATTGACAAGAAATTTATTCTCATCCAAAAATTTCTTGAAGATTTCTGACAGTACATTGGTGTTACTTTCATATTGACCAGTGCCTTCTGTTCTGGATCATTGCCCACTTGGATGTATGCTAATCATCTCCCTGAATTTTCAGTAAACAGAGTTCATGATATTAAAATATGAAACTAGGAAAGAACTTGATAGTTTTGAAATTGGTGGTTAAATCTAAATATACAGAAATTGAGTTCTTGCCCCCTGAAAAGCTGTTCTTTTATATTTTGCTTTACATGCTTGACTGGAAAAGCCTCTTTACACTGCAACCATACTCTTCCTGCTTCTGTTACTATTGGGAGGAAAAATGGACTCTAAAAAGATGACTTGCCTGTTTGATCACAGCTTAAGTTTTACCATTCTAGTATCATTACAAATCAGCTACTTTTGCTTGACAGAGCAAAAGGAAATGTAATTTGCATCATAGCTACTTCTGACTATGATTTGGCTAGTGACTTTCTTCTGTGTATTCTTCTGTTATCTGATTGCTAAATCAAACTAGTTCTTGTAGCAACAAATACAGCAACCCAAAATTCACATATTTCTTATTCTTCATTCTTCAGCTGCTCAGTATAAATACTACTTCAAGACAGGATTCCTCTGAAATGAACTTCAGTGCAATCTGCACATTTTCAAACTGATATATAGAGGCTATTAACAGAAACCTGAATTTCTTTGTGCTGTGCTGTGCCACCAGTTATTTTCTTTCCTCACATTTTTCAAGTAAAGATGTTATGGAATGGTTTTCCTAGAAAAGTGGATTAGGTTGCAAAGACTGTAAAGAAAAAAAATATTCCTCAGAAGCAGACACAAAGGCTTGCTTTTGCATTACTCTGGGAATCCAATGGTTAAGCATATGAAGCTTTAGAACCATTAATTATACATATTTGTGTGGACAAAGAAAATTAATGTTGTTCTTACATCTTGCTGGAGGTTAGATATGAAATTCAATGAAAGTCTTGGTAAGAACAGTGTGAATATAGTGACAAAAGCTATGTCTGTCATGCTATGGGAATTCTGGGATTTCCTCTTTCAGGCTGCTCACAGGAAGGGACAAAAGGTGATTCGTGCTAGTAAATACCACTCTCTTCTACACCTAAATATTGTGACTTTTTTGTAAGTCCAGATTTTTTGAGGCATTTAATCATAATACACTGATTCAATTAAAACTAAAAGACAATCCAAGCTTGAACACAAAGTGTAAAAATGAAAACAAAAAAAATAAATTCCAAAACTAAGAAAAGCAACCAAACCAAACAAAAAAACAATCCCACCCGCTCCCACCCCCCAAACCCAAACTAAAACCCTCTAACTAAACCAAAGAAAAACCAATAAAAAGAGTGGAGCAAAATTAGCAAGCTATGCAATGCACTTGCACTCTGGAGGTACATTACCATGCCTTCCCCATAATTAATTAATGATATTTAATTATTTGCAAGGATTCCTTTATTTTCTCTCTTCCCAGCAGAATGCTAGTAGGAATATGCAGAAAATTTCAACATGAGTGACTTACTGCATAAAAACCACTTCTGTCCTTTTTTTTTTTTACTTGTAGTTCTTAGTGTTATTTGTAGCCAAATGCTTTTAAAGGAAGTACAATCACAGGTTCTCTGATTCCCCCATGAGAAAATCATAGCTGCCAGTGACCTTGTGGATCATGGTACATCTATATCATAAGGAAATAGAATCTATAACGGGAAGGAGGCTGCTATTACATAAGGCCTTATTCAGTCTCGGCGCAAACAACTGTGTACTTCAGGGCTCAACTTGAACATGCTGTCTTTTGCTTTTTGCCCAACTAGACTCTCAGGTGAGTTACCACAAAATCATAAAAGGGGAAGGGACCCCAATGCATTGTCTGGTCCAACATCACTTCTCAAGCAGGGTCATCCTGGAGTACTCTGCATGGAATTGTGTCCATATGGTTCTTGAATATTTCCAGTGAGGGAGAGCCGACAACCTCTTTAGTCAATTTGTTCCAATGCTTGGTCACCTGCAGAGTAAGGAAGCGCCTCCTCATGCTGAGCTGCAACATCCTGTGCATTAGTTTCTGCCTTTGCCTCTTTTCCTATTGCTTGGAACATACACCATTTACTGGCTCCATCCTCTTGACACCTTCCCTTCAGACACTTATAGATGTTGATGGGTCCCCTCTCAGTCATCTCTTCTCAAGGCTGAACTGGCCTAGCTGTCTCAGCTTTTCCTTATAACAGAGATGATTCAGTCCCTTAATCATCTTGGTTACCCTCTACTTGACCTGCTTCAGGAGCTCCAAGTCTCTTTCTTCCTGAGGAGCCCAGAACTGGACAAAGCACTCCAGATGTGGCCTCACTAAGAGCTGAGCAGAGAGGCAGCATCGCCTCCTTCAATTTGCAATGGTCCTCCTAAAGTACACCAAGACACCACTGGCCTTCTTGGCTGCTGGTTCATGGACATCTTGAGTCCACGGTCCATGAGGACCTCCAGGTCCTTTTCCACAGAGCTGCTTACCAGCAGGTCAGTCTCCAGCCTGTAGCAGTGCATGGAGTTATTCCCCCCAGGTGCAGGACCTTGCATATCCCTTTGTTGAATTTCAGTCAGTTCCTCTCCTCTTTTTTCCAACCTGTCAAGGTCCTTCTGAAGGGCTGCACAGCACCCTGGGGGATTGGCCATTCCTCCCAGTTTTGTGTTATCAGTGAATTTGCTGAGGAGGCATCTGCCCCTTTCTCCAAGTCATTAAGGCTTCGGTCCAATATGTAACCTTGGGGGACACCACTAGTGTCAGACCTCCAACTAAACTCTGTGGCACTTTTGATACTGTGTGAAGTATTATTAAGTGCATAAGTAGTCCTGAAAACATGGCAAAACATGCTCAGGTGTTGATAAACATTTGATACCTTTTCTCCAACCAGTGCACTTGCAGAGCATCTTGCCAGGAGTATTAAGACTTACTCCCCTCTAGCGAGAAAAGGCAGTAATTGCATTTTTTAGTGCAGCTTTCACATGTTCATGATCTCTTCTGAATTCATTTTAAGGCTTTCTCTTGCTCAGCTGCTTCGCTTATCTGGAACTTTCCTCAACTTTCTTTCACTGCTGTAGGTGGTATTACTAATTATCTTATTTTAGACTCTATCTCAGCTTTGAAAATTAATATATTCCATGTGTGAACTATTTTGTGACTAATGGTTCACACCATTATTTCTTGTGAACATATGTTGTTTGTTTGTTGTGTGGTGTGGACAGAATATTGAGTAGTTATTTCTTCCTTACTGACAAAAATTAATGGGGTTTTTTTAGGCCTTTTTTCCATGGAGGCAGTGTTTCTATCCAGTTGTTCAAGAGTGAACTTTCAGCACAGATACAATGTGATGATGAATAGAGGGATTAAAATATTTTGTAGACTTAGAAAAATATACCATAATATCCCAGTTTAAAATAAAGTCTATGTCTGTATAAATTACTGAAAAAATTTTAAACACATATGGTATTTCAGAGGTAAGATATTCTGATTCTAGAATTTATAGCTGAGAGGTGTAGTGCTTTTTCAATAAACACTAAAAGGGTTATAACATGATCTGTAAACTTGTGGATGTATTTGCATCCGGGTTTTGGTTCAGTAGCAAATCAAATTGTTTTAAAGCAAATTGTTATGCTTAGTGAAGATTGGATGGTTTCCAGAATTGCTTCAAAGATTGCAAAGAAGATATCTTGCAGAGGAAACTGTACCAGGATGTCTGCTTCAGATGGACAAATATAGTTCCACCCCATTAAGACGTGTTTGGTCCTTCAGACAGCTTCAAATCCCATGTTACATGGGGAGGACTGTTTATCCTAGGGGACAGGATATATCTTGTCTGAGGTAAAACATGGAAACAATGTAAAATGCAGATATAGGGCTCTCAGCACTAACCAAGCTATTGATCCTACTGCCCTGAATGACTTGATGATACACTGCCCTATGGTACAGCACAGCCCTTCAGAGCAAATATCGCTTGTTCCTGAGTGCCAGGACTTGGAACAGCTCAGGATTTAAAACAAGCCACTGACAACTTTGTAATGAAATATGATAATGGCAGCATTTGAATGAAGAAAAATTCTGAGATCATCCATTTTGTAGATAGCAAATTGGAGGTTATTTGTACAACCTCTTGGCTGATGAGGTGAGGGGCTAATTATAATGATTATGCAATCAAGAATAAATTCAACCCTCTCCCATATGTTGTGTAAGTAAGCAAGAGAAAAAAAAGAGTGAGGAACTAATGAAGAAGATAAATGTAAGTATTCTGGTGGTGCTAGACACTTCTGGAGACATGGAAGTGTGTGGATGTTGTCTTCCTTATGTTCTTTCTATTTTATCACAATTCTAGAACGTATACTACCAAGTTACCCTCTCCATGGCAAAAGGGATAACTATAAATGTCTAAACATTCACACTTTCAAAGTAAGCAGGTTCTGAAGTCATTGTCCATTTGTAGTTAGACATCTCTCTGACTTAAATAGTCTTGACTACAAGGACAGGGATCTGGTCCCAAAGACTACTTTGTATTTTAAAGCTTGAACAAAATTCTGAGTCAAGCCCCAACATGCTTCTCAAATTATTTGTATCAGAAGTGCAAAGCAGCCTGGATAACCTTGTTGTTTGATCACTGAAATTTGACAACCCCTTTATAATCAGCTCAGGAGGATATGCTACAGCCTTGCTGACAGTGCAGCTCCAACGCAAATTATGAATAGAATAGGTTAACAAAGATAATTCGCTAATTGTCATTATAAGGAAAGCAGAAGGCATCAAATTAAATCATAACCCAACAAATTGAAATGTCACTGAAATGAAGAGATCATTACCTTAGGCATGTCAGACATTTAAGAGAACTAATATGTCCTCGAAAGCACATTAAAAATTTCGCTTAAGAACTGATAAATAATTCTGAAAATATCATCAGTGATCTTTCTGCAGTATTTCTATTTGAAATCAAAGCACAAACTTTGTAATGTTTTTTTTAGGTGGAATACATTCATGCTAGATGATGGCCAGAACCCATAGTTGTAGTTTGATCACAGATTTTCTGTCATCAGAGAGATAGAGTTTACCCAGTAGACTTGAGATTATAGATTCAGTTATTTATTTACTACAAAATGAAAGAATTGTCTGTAACTTCCCATTTTTACCAAATGAACAAACACAAACAATTAATAATAAGACTTATACATACGATACATACAATACATACTAATACATATAATAATGCTAATACATACAATCAGTGTAGCTGAATAGGTAGCTTAACTGCTTTTTGTCTCTGGGCAGAAGTCCAGCATCTCCACGGTAATTCACTTCAGACTGATAGACAGTATCTCTTTAAACATACTTAACCTTGCCCTTACTAATGCAGCCTGCAAGCCTAATGTTGGCTTGTCCTTTGAAATACAGCACCATGTATTTGTAACAAGAACAAGAACTTATTTTTCTACCAGAAGTAGCAGAAGGAAGATCACAGTGCCAAGAAGCAGAAAATACGTAAACATTCATGTATACCATCAGATTTTTTTCTGATAAAAATGGAAAATCTTCAGGAGAGATCCTTATTTGGACTTTCAGCTTTGCAACTGATAAAAAAAACCCCACTTACTTATCTGTTAGATATCTTAGATACTTATCTGTTAGATATCTGTTGAATAGGATGCAGAAATAGTTTTATTGACATATGATCAAAAGAAACATGGCCAGCAGGTTGAGGGGAGTGATTCTGTCCCTCTGCTTTGGTGAGACCTCACCTGAGTGCTGCATCCAGCCCTAGGGTCCTCAGCACAGGAGGGACATGGACCAGTTGGAGCAATTCCAGAGAAGGGCCACCAAAATGATCAGAGGGATGGAACACCTCTCCTACAAAGAGAAGATGAAAGAATTGGGGGTGCTCAGCCTGGAGAAAAGAAAACTTCATTGTGACTTAATTGCAGCCTTCCAGTACCTGAAGAGCACCTGCAAGAAAGGTAGAGAGAGACTATTTACAAGTGCGTGAAGTGACAGGACATAGGGAAATCATTTCAAACTGAAAGAGAGTAGGTTCAGATTAGATACTAGGAAGAAATTCTTTATTGTGAGGATGGTGAGGCACTGGAACTGGTTTTCCAGAGAAGCTGTGGATGTCCCTTGAATTGTTCAAAATCAAGCTGGATGAATCTTTGAGCTGTCTGGTCTAGGTAAAGGTGTCTTTGCCCATTGCAGAGGGGTTGGAACTACATGATATTTAAGGTCCCTTCCAACCCAGATCATTCTATGATGATCTGATTGAAAAGGACTCAAATTTTACTTCCTGAACCTTGCAAATATATTCTGGTAACTCTCCTCATTCAGTATTCCTCCTCCTTGTGCTTCTACCAGAAGTTAAATTTTCCACATTCTTGCTCTTAGCTCTTTCTTTTTTCCTTACAAGATCACACACACTCACAGATGAACACAAAAACTCCAGCCATTGTGAGCTGAGAAAGCAATTTTGACACAGAACTTTTTAGGACACATTTGGATGCATCATTAAGAGTGAGGGTGAAGCAGATTGAAGCCACTGCAGAGCTACAACAGACATGCTAACACCCTGTGTGAAAGTGCCTCTGAAGGCCCTTCAGCCCAGTGTGTTCTTTCAGTTCTTGTTCTTCCAGTTCTTTCATTCCTTTCTAAATCTGGTTTTGGAAAGACAAGCTGGAAGACTTCAAATGCCCTTAGTAATTCAGGCAAGAGGAAATTATTGAAATTGTAAGGAAAGAACTTCTGGGGAGGACAGATTGTCCAGTGGTTACTGTACTAAAATGCCATGATGGAAATTTGGATTAAAATTTGTTTCCTACTGCAGACTTCTTCAGATTTTAAACTATCAGTCTGACGTTTTGACCTTTCTTCCCATTCTGCAGAGTGGAACTAATAATGCAAATAGGTTTCTAATAGAAAGCATCACTGTAATGCACATAGGTAACAAGCTGGAGAACTTAAATTTGTCTTGAATTGGAGATTCATTTTCTAATATATCTGTACTTTTAAAAATGGGACATTTTTGACATCTGAATCATACTTACAGAAGAAATTAATGTCCAAAAGAACCTATTTTGTCCTAACAGTCTTTGTTGCTTCTTAAAGTATAGGGGCCCAAGCCTGTGGTACAGGGACTGTATTTTCTCTTGTACAGTATGGGTTAGCTTATTTTTCATTTACAAATTCTTCCTAGTCAAAGCATAATTAAATAGAAATGTATTTTGACATATTTTAAAATTAACATAAATTTCAGCCTACAGTAGTTCTCCTAAAAATTTTATTAAAAATTATAAGAAATCATTGAACACAGAAGAAATCACACTAATAAGGTCTGTTATTTTTCAATAGTTGTTGATTAAAGTCTATTGATCTTTATGTAGATAGTGTTTGTAAAACATATGGGTAACATTGACAGCTTGAATGTATGTGTAAAGAAAGTTGCACAGTTTTATGCAGTTCCTAAATCATTCTACTAGCTGCAAAAAAAACTGGAATATTAGTTCTATTGTAAGCTAGCAAGTCAGGGATGGATTGAAAAAATACTGGCTGAACTCCATTAATTTCAATAGTCCAAAGATCTTCTTAAGCTATTGCCAACAACATCCCTCTTATTAGCTTATTTTAAATATTCCTTTTATTCTATGTAAGTAGTATATGTGTTTTATTTGGGGCTATTCAGCAAATCATTGCTGACAAACAGATAATAAACAATTATTTGTGCAGATTATGAGCTATGAATTTTAGATGGATTAGTGCTCTTCCATTACAAATGTGTCAATATACACTGATCATGCATTTAGTGTCTCAAAAAACATCCATAACTGTAATTTTCTCATTGCAGTTGCAATAGAGACAACCCAGAGCTTCTGTAAACCTGAGCTGCAAAGACACTCAGCTAACAAACTGTTAGAATTCTAGTCATCTGGTTTTTTCTCTTAACTTTTCTCAACCTTCCGGTTTCTATTGAGCTTCTCAGAGTAATGTTAAAAGATGTAGATATGGTAACTTTTCCTTAGTAATGTCCTTTCCCATAATAAGCGTACATTATTAGGACACTTTCCTCTCCTGGGAAGCTTTACATTTGATTTAACACACACATATAAACCATTTTATGAATAATGTATTTGGAGCTAGATCCCCAAACACAGTTAAGAAAGCAAGTAATAAAGAGAGTCTGTTTCTGAGAGTGTGCAAAAGGACTCCATAAAATCAAGTCCCCTATGTTGCTGTAAATATGTTCCCAGCTGGCAACCTCTGTCCAAAGTGTAGGTGGAATAACGTTTCTGCCACTGTTAAGCAGCAGCCAACAGAGCTGCTAAGTAAAAGCCTTAAAGGGGCATGACAGATTGCTCAGTTCTCCATGTAGAGAATAATGTAATCTGCTGTGAGAGGTTTCACACAATGCCTCCCGCTGCTCCATCTGGGCTGCTGAGCACCGGTGGCTCACTCGATTGTATATAAGTCAAATAGGAAGGCAATTCCTGACAGCAGGATTTTTTTTTAATGAATAGATGCACAATAAGGAATGCAAGCAGCATCATATTTCAGTTCTTAATTATCTTAATTATTCATTAAAATATTAAGCTGAATTTACTTTTCAAGTCATGAGGAAGTTAGAAACCTGGAAGTGCTCTCTGAAACTACAGCAAACCTTTTATAGGGAGAATGATGATGGTAAATAAGTTAAGCTAGTAAAAGTTCTGAGAGAGGATACTTTCAGAACCATACATTTCTTATAGATAGATTTAATGCATAATCATAATTAGCTACATTATTCTCCTGTGATAAAAACCAAAAAGATTCCATTTGCTTTTTCATTCCTAGAGTTACAAGTAAAAGGACTTTCACTATAATTTTATATAGTTATAGACAGTGAGCAGAAAGTAATCAAAACAAATATGTTTATTTACATACGCTAATGATAACTCATTAGAAACCAAACCTGGAATTCTTTAGGCTGTTCCCTGTGGCCTCCAATAACATACATAAACACTACAGGTTCTGAACTTACATGCAAAGCCCTCATTTATGACATGAATAGATCTGTCTGGAAGAGGACCCAAGAATTTGTACTTTGAGTTTTATATGCATTTAATGGGCAAAAGTGATTTATGTACAAAAATCGCCTCTCATCTCTTTTGTTTATGTTTTTTTTTACCAAGAATCTTTTTTTTTTTTTTGCTTTTTAAGACTTCTGTCTTCTTCATAAACCCAACTGTCTTTATTTGTAGTTATGCAGTGACTTCTCAGTTTCTTTAAATTAAGTCTAGTGTCCTGGGTAATAAAACTAATGCTTACTCTTCTTGACAAATATCCCTTCTAACACATGTGCGCATTTGATTTCTCAACCTCTTGTCACATGAGAGTTAATCACACTAGGTTTGGAGCAGCAGATATAATCAGAATGTGACACAGTGCATCGGATCATGAGCTTTATTTTTCAGTCATAGATCTGATAGAAAGAAACAGGTGGTCATATTTTGTATGTACAGGCCTTCTCCCTTGAAACCTTTAATTTGAACTTCTATGTCCCTGGGAATCCAGAATTCTGTCAAAAGGTTTTCTTCCTGCAAAACCATGATGTTTTCTAATAGTTATGGTTGGGTTTGTGCTTCAGCTATTCACCTGAACTACTGTATTTCAGAGTGATTTAAAGTAATTATACACTGGAATTCTACTCAGTAGAATATTATGGAAATAATTTTTTTGGAAATGAAAGCAAAGCCTGACTACAAATATGAGTTTTCTACTTTCCCTCCCACTTTCCTCTTGATAATTCATTAACTACCAAACCACTCATGGTTTATGAAGGGAACAGAGGTCTTAAAAAAAAATCTTAGTCCAAAAAAGAGGGTGAGATGAGATCTCTGTATTTGTAGAGAGTGTGAACACCAGGGAAGGAAGCAAGATATTGCAGCTAAGGAACATAGTTTGCACAATGATAACTCAGAATAAACCAGGTGAAAATTATGAGATTCCTAGTTAAAGAGATTTTCTAAGTTGTAGTCCAATGGAACTAATAAAGGATCACAACACATTTAAGAAAGGGAAATGACATGATTAGTACTTGTAACAATGGAAGTCTAGACTTTGATCCAGATTTTTCTAGAAGGTCCTCCTTTTTTTGTTTGGGCATTTGTCATTTGGGCTGACAATTTGCAGATATTAAATACAATTCAATACTAAGAGATGACAAGTCAAATTAATAAAGGTAAAAAATATTATCCTTTTACCCAATTTATGACCCATTTTGTAGAAATTACAGGTCATTAGTCCTCTAGAGATAAAAGGCAGATGTCTCTTTGTACAGGCACTATTTTAAGAGTAGATAGAGTGAAGGCATAAAACCCTCTGTGTTTGAACTATAGTCTTTATTTATGCTGAAACAGAAAAAAACTTTTTTCCAGCTTGAATTATTTATGTTTGTCAAAGCAAGAAACATTCACTCTCTTCCCAACATTCTTTTCTCTCTTAAACAAGTCCCAGTCTGAAAGTTACAAACTTCCACGAGATCACAGAATCGTCTGCATGGTAACAATGCAAAGCCTTTGCAATGCTCTAGCTTTCTTCCAGTTTGTTCACAGAATATCTTTTTATACTGTAGCTCTCCAATAGGAAGACTCATGGTACCCAGCCACTACTGATCTAGAAAAAGACAAGAGAGTACCAATAATTGTGTTACTTACATCTCTTCATGGTTCCTGTCATTTTGCACTAATCTCATTAGTAAGACTGCTTGCAGAGATGGTGAGTTAACAGAAATTTTAATTTTGCTTCTAAATTTCCAAAAGGTAAATTGTCATACCAATTATCATATAGAAATATTATTCTTTCCAGTGTATTAAGGAAAAGTGTCATTGATGAACCTCTCAAAATATACATCCAGAAATAATTTCTGTGTTGAAAGCTACTCTAAAAATGTATTCAAATGCAAGTACAGAGGAAAGCAATATATTGTCAAATGTTATTTTCTAGTCAGTGAGAGAGAAGAAACTAAATGAAACCTCATAAAACCAATACTAACTTTCACTAAAATTTTCATCATAATTCTACCTCATTGTACAAGGAAATGAGGTGTCTATAAGATACTCCTGAATTCTCTAGAAAGGGCACTGCCTTATTAGTGACAGTACTCCTGGGGGAGAAGAATTACTGAAATATATATTTTCAAGAAAATAAATAGATATGGCCTAAGTTATTTTTGCTTGATCAGGGTTGTTGTTGCTTGCTCCTTACACAGGATACTAATTGAGTTGACAGTGGACTCTTGACTGACACAAGCATGAGCCCCTTATTTAAAAACATTTCCCTGATTGACAGTGGGCTCAAAAGGCTGGCATCAAAGATGGTAGCAAGCATCAGCAGCTCATTAAAGCCTTCTGCCTTTTCTCTGTTGCAATTCCACAGGTTGTACCACTAGCTCCTTCTTCTCAGAGCACAACCTATGAGATCGAACAACACCACCTCTCCTAACTCTTTATACCTTTTCTCTCACATGCATAACACCTTTGTGCCCCTTTACTCCTTTGTTATTGGTCAATACACATCAGCATTCCATGCTTCTTCTCCTTCAATGCTGTCCACATGTCTTATACAGCTGCACCCCATTAGGGATGAAGCTCAGCTGCAGCCCCATTCCTGATTTTCCACAATCTATTCTCCCACACAGGCTGACTATATCTGTTCAAGCCATAGTTCAATGAAGTCACACTCTTAAATGAATGGCACATACAGGGACCAAACCACTACCCTGACACTATTAACAGCATGCTACAACCAACTGAGCTAATTTCAGGATTGTGTTTGGATTTCACCTGTTATCTTGAGTCCACTGACTGAGGGGATTTTGTTTTTAAATATTTTGTGTGTGTGTGTGTGGTGGTTAGCAGAAGAGTTGCTGATTCACAATTTTTGATGGAGTTCATGAATCCTCAGATTCATAACAATAACAAGCTGATAGAAGTTGTCCAAAACTGGTGCCATCTTTTACTATTTATCTAGCTAAAAACTACAAGGCTGTTTTCATAACTAAACATGGTTACAGCTGAGAAATTTGTCAAAGAGGAAGGGTCGAAGTGCAATGGATGTTATTTTGTTGAAGAGGATTAAATGCAAATGTGTCTTTGTCATTTTATGGTGATATTGCTATATATTGCTAATTTTTCTTGGCTTTTATTTTTGTAGACCATCTATGGATTGGGACTAGATATTTTTCTCAAGTCTCTATTTTATTCAAAGGAGCTACAGCATTGTACAGGATGAAGTTGAGATATATAGGAAAGTTCAGGTGAAAAGTATCACATGTGCTAGGAGGAAGTCCTGTAAAATTTAAATTAGTGCTGAATTTTTATATATACACATATATAAACATACATATTTAATCTACTTACAGAAGTGTAATTATAATGTAATATAAGCTTTACCCTAAGTTTATGAAATAAATCTATGATTTTGCTATTAAATCCAGAAAAGAGAACTGAAAAATTACATGAAACTGGTAAAATTACAATTTGCTGTCCTTGAGGAAGTAATGAATAATAGGAAACAGGATGCACCCATGTTGCCTGGAGAGCATGAGTGCCCAAGCCCACAGGTGGGTAATTTCCAGAGACCATAGAAGTGTCTAGGAGGGCAGAGTGAGGGCTTGTGTCTGCAGCTGCTGGTTGGGATGAAGCATCTCACTCTACTCATTTACAAATAAAGGTTAGATGTCTATGTCTTAGAAGCAAATAACCCTTTTTAGTGGTCTGCCATGAAGAATCCAAAGATAGATCACAATATCTACCCAATCACTGTTTTTCTGTGCTAGATGACTTAGGTGATTTAAACACCAAATGTAGTTACTAAGTGTGTGCTAAATAAAATCAATTAGTGGCATATGTAGTTTTGAGATGGTGACAGGCACACAAAATAAGATTTAAAACTGCAATTAAAAAACAATTTTTTGTTCATGTTCTCTCCATCTTGGATGATTTCTGTTAAGTGTTAGTATTTCCCCATAGTAGATATGTTCTCAGTAAACTTCTTTATTTGAACTAGTGATAAAAACAAATCCCCAAAAAACCCAAACCAAACAACCAAATAGTTTAAAAAGGGAATATTAATAATTTATATATACAGAACGATTTGTAGTTTCACTAGACATTATGTAATTCTGAAGTAATATCTTCCTGTGAAAACAGAACAGTACGACAAGAAACTGAATACTCTATTTAGTCTCCCTGTGCTTTTTTATACTTGTATCATTTCATTAGATATGAATTAGGATTCTATTTGGTTTCTTAATTAAAATACTGCTGCAAAAAACAATTAAAAAAAACCCCTAGGTGTTGGAATCACTTTAGCCCATATTTTAGTACTAAATCATTGTTTTGGCAAAGGGAAATGTCTTTAGGAATAGATGATAGGAGAAAAAAATCTTCTGAATTTATCTTCCTTCTTTTTTTCATTCAAGTGCCTTGTGTTCCCCACCTCCTTTCTCCTAATTTCTTCTCTGTGTTGAGTAAACTACTTTAAAAAACCCTGTTTCATAGAGATTTTAAAACTACATTTTCTAAGAGACATCATAAACTCCAGAAATTTATCAAGATCTGATATTAAGGATAAAACTTAAAAAAAAAAAAGTGGTTTTTTTGTGTAATACAAGAGAAATATTTTCTGCTTTACATATGTCAGACAGATGGCTCCAATATTTTCTTTCATGTGCTGTAAGCTTACATGAAACTGGGCAATGAAATTCAGCTTTAAGAGAAATCCAGGCAAGATGGGTTTCCCTTAGCTGCTGGGTAGCTGGCTTAGCAGTCATGTTGTGTTTGTGCACATGTTTCTCAAGTGGAGTGGTGTTTGGGGACTTCCTCACAGTTAGCACTGCTGACAAGACTGATAGAAGTGCTGTTAGCATTATCAGAGCTACTGCAAATATTTGAGGGGTAAAGGGATCAGACCTTCTTATGAAAGGAGTGCTTTTCATTGAAATATAAATGTTTTTCAACTCATGACAATATATCCTCTGAACAATACAACTGGATAACTTTTCTTTCTTTTGTTCTTTCTTACTTTTTTCCCTAAGTCGAATAGATATATTTTGACCTCATAACATAACTCATAGAGAGTGAAATGTCACAGAATAATTTTATTTTCTACTAGAAAATAAAAAAAATATTTGAAACTATAGGGCTCAGTTAGGAAATTCAGTAGAAGATCCTAGACTCCAAGTGGCAAAATTTGACTACAATGCCTGCAAGTACATATTCCCTTGAAAAACAGGTGATATAAAAACATTGCTCAAATAGCTTTTGCCTTCTCATTATTTATTTTCTTGAAAAATATTAAAATAAATTGTTGTGGATAAAACAGTAGAGATATTGCCAATTGTCTGTTCTCTATTTCCTCAATCTCTATTTTCAGCAAAAACTATAAAAAGATAAAAAAAGCTCCTGCTTTTGTTTATCTGTCCTAACTGAACATACCCCTTTAAATAATTTTTATGTCCTTGGAAAAGGCTGGAGTGTCCAAGAACAAGATAATAACACATTTAAGGAACCTTGTCAATCAACGCAAAACTAAATTTACATTGTGTCCTGGCATAACCCATTGTCTCACAGATAAACCACCAGATTTACAACTGATGTTGTGTCCTGAAAGAGCTCCATTTTTAGGATAATAGTTTCTAATACAATGTCACCAAGCTAACCCTTGGCTATACTGAGTGCAAAATCTGCAGACCTCTGGTCTTCATCAAAACAATTGAGTTTTGTAGCAGAATCAAAATTTTGGAAAGCAGAGAGCTGATTAACATGTGAATGACCTACTGCATACTAAAAAGGGGAGGAGAGTTAAGTTCACACACACTTATAGACAAACTCTTTTTATCAGAACTTTGAAATCCGTAAATGTTGCAAATAGCTGCTTATTGCTACGAGTCATATGGATTATCTGTTTTTAAAATTACACAAAAGCAAACAAAGCAAACCCATAATAAAAAATTTTTGGGCCTGGTTTTGGCCTTTTCTTTGCCACAGTTAATGTTTCCTCCCTCTATAACCTAGTGAAGAGAGAAATGAGAGTACAGCAGAGTACCTTTCTTGATAGATCACACTTTGATGATGTGTGCAATGCTCCAAAAGAGGAAAGGCAGTGGAATATGACCTTGTGTACTTAATTTCTCCATTCATTTGCATACAGACTATATTTGGATTTGCCTACAGAAAGAATAAAGGAAGTTTCCACTAGACTGTAAGGATATAACAAGGTCAGCCTTTCACTTGGGAGAATATCTTTCTCACTGCTCTTTCTCTATGATCCACATTTGAGTATTTGAAATGAGCTAAGGAAATACTAAGTTAGCTGAAGTATGTTTCACTATCCTTGTGTTTTCTTTTCCTAGAAAGGTACTTTCAGAAAGATGAGGTTTTATTTTGATGTTACATTATGCAAATGGTCACATGCTGCTTCAGGACCCAAACTGATGCCATGATGCTTGCTAAATTTATCAGTCTGGCTTGGTACTAGCTGGAACTCTGTAAATGTTACATCCACACTGTAAGCTCTTGTAGACAAAACTGCATATATTGTGGTAGTGTTACTTCTACCAAAGTGCTTATCCCGCCCCTCTTCATTTAGAAAATAAAACTTTCTCTCTTTGATTACCTCTTCCCTCTATGTATTTGTACTAGAACAATAAAAATTGTCAGACTACAGACAACACACTGTTATGTAACTCTGCCACACACATAATATGTGATCACAGAAATATCAGCAAATATCCAGAAATACTAGTGAACTTGAAGACAGGAATTCCATTCCATTTCCATTATCACTACTGAGGGAAGATGTCCCTCTGTAAAGACAAGTAAGTAGATTTTAAATACAGATTTAATCTCTGATGTGTAAGTGGGTGCTAAGTATGAACAAAATCTCATCAGCATCATAGGACTTTTTGTGCCTGGTTGCATACACAGCATAAAATGTAGTCTTAATCAGAAGTGGAGCAGTATCTATGAGGTGTCTGCAAAATATTGCTATGTGTAAAGTAGCTCAGGAAAGTCTTTAGAAGGGGATAGTGTGCTATGTTGGAGCACACACTCCAACCCATTCTGTTTGAGGTCAATTGTTTAGGGAGCTCATGGCTGCTGACACATGTGGTGACACATGACAGACTATTTACTTTTCTACCTTCTTATGAGGCAGTATTAGAGTTCTGATACAGTAAAGGATGCAGCATAAAAAAGTTTACTGGGTGTGAGATTAAAAGATTATACTTGTCTACTTATTGATGTGCTAGTAGTGGGTTTGGTCAGGTTTCTTGTGGTAAAGAGAGTATGATGTGAACCAATGTCTAACTGCCAGAAATGATCTGAAAATTGTAACACAGTGGTGCATCCAACATTCGCCCTCACAGACTGAGAGAATGAATACAAACATGAAGTAAAAAGATGTCTCAATGAAAATTGTAAGGGCTTCCACATAACAAAATTGGTCAGGTCCCCCTGGAATGCTGAAAGAACCCAGCTTTCACTTGAGCTCACATTGTTCTCAGAGTGCTTTTGCAGGTGATAGAGCAGGATACCATCCCTTATTGTGCTGCCACCCTTGTACAAACTGCTGCTCCATTCAGCAAATGTCTGTCCAGCCCTAATGTGGTTGCAGTCTGCTACAAAGGGTCCCAGACTATCTGCATCCAGCTAGCCAGAGATTAATCCGTGAGCTTCTAAGCACAAAGAAACTATAATTCTGCTCCTACAAAGAAAGCGTGAATGAATTGCAACCTTCCTCTTGATACCAATGCACAGTGTGTGCCCAGCATGAAGATACAGGGAATGTGTGCAAGGTGATTTTTTTTTCTCAACAGTCTCTTTAGACTTCATTTTTAGAAAAAACATGGAGTTACACTTTAACAAAGCAATACAAGTTTTGAAAACCATCACACTGCTTGAGTTGAACTTAGGTGCAATGGAAAAGATGGGATTTCAAAAAAATTCCTAAAGCAGTTCCTTTCACTGCCTCTCCCTGTAAGCACTTGCACTGTGGACAACAAAGCTTTTGTGTGTTTGAGATCTATGAAAGGGAGGTGTTGAGCCTCAGCCTGAATCTCAGACGGACTCCAGCTGGCAAAGGTTCTTTAAGTACGTCTAAAAAGACAAACATCAATCTATTTATAAAGCACAGCAACTTCTATTCAAAACCACTTTCTAGTCCTTCATATTATTTCTGGGTTTTGTCCAATGACTCTGATAGAAAATACACAAGCAGTTTTGTGAGCAGAACTATGTTCTGTTTTGTTTAGCAAAATGGAACCTTCCAATTGCAGATTACCAGTTGCTGTTGGCCTAGCCCCATGATGCTTGCATTTCTCATTACACAATATCAGCTTCACAATGTGGGTGGAGGAGAAAGAGTATGGAGGAGCATGCACCCCAGTATCTATCTTCTATATCATGCCTCTTGCTTGAGCAATATGCTCAAATGCTGGTAAATGGGAGGTGAGGTTTAGTGCTGAGAAACTCAACTCTTTTGTGGTTTTGTGCAGTCAACTAGGCTTTTGTACAGAGCGGTAACATTGCCTCAAGTTCTTTGTACAACTTATATAAAGTGAATTTTTTTCCTTAGTTAAGGATGAAGCAATCTGAAGCAGAGTCTCTGCAGGCTGGCTCCTGTTCTTTAGCTCCAGGTCTGTGCCCTGGGACTCAGAATATGCCCCTGAGTAGGCAGCTTCCTACTTGATCTTTCCTGTCAAAGAGTTCAAGCTCTGTGTGCAGTCAATTTAAAGACCAGGCAATTCAGCTATTTAAAATTGCCTCTTTGATGAACCAAATCTTGTGCTGTTGATAAAACAGATAGGCCACAAAATTAAAGAAGGTGGTCTGGACTGCCCAGAAAGAGCCAGGTGCTGGATTTTCAGGTGCTTCAATACCAAAACTAGCTGCCTAAAGCATATATAGTCTGTATCTTGCTGTTAAACTCTGTTGACTTCCAAGATCTGAAATGTTTATTCTGAAGCACATTTCTGCACAGTGGGTGCTTTGATCACTAACAGACATACCTATTTGCCTGCAGGCATCTTGGCATTCTAACTGTGAAAAGGGAAGGCAATCCTACTGTTTGTAGAGCTCTATAATTGAATTAGTGAACATGATTTTATAAAAGAGAAGCGCTCCCACCGAAACATTCAAGCATAAACAGCTCACACGTAAATTATTCACTCCTACATACAGCTACTAGGCTAAAGCTACCTTTCCAGGACATCTAAGTGATGTAGAATGTGTCTACAGAGAAGTGCTGTAAAGAGTAACCCAAGTTGTCCCAGGAAAAGACTGCTTCAGCAAACAGCTTAGTTGTGATAATATTCTAGTTACTAAGGATGGCTTTCCAGCATTTTATGGTGCTGCAGATCCACCTATACTGCGTCCACACCTGAGCTAGAGTTGCAATGTGATGTGGAACTACATAATGGGGAAATGACAGTGTTACCTTGAAGATCAGTGCGCTGCATCCCATCGTGAGATAAAGACTTGGACATATCTGTTTAAGTCCTGTTTATAAACTACATCCTCAGCAGAAGAGGCATCTAGGCAAGGTTTGATTTAATCTGTTGTCACCTGAGACTATCAAAGTTTCTGTGCCTTAAATCCTCAGATTTTAGTACATGCAATAACCTGAAAAATGGCATTTCCAGAATGTAACTAAAGACATTACCCAGTAATGACCATTAATAGGATCAAATCTATCTCAGCATTTCGGTTATTAAAGATTAATCCACTGATGGGAAACCCTGACTCTACTCTGGCTACAAAACTTGTATATATACCTTAAACTTTGCATGTGTCTAGAAGATTTACTAGTGTGGTACTTGTATCATGGAATACAGAAAAACAGAGTATTGTAACAATCTTATCCTCAATTCATATGCTGGCAACATTCAGTTAAGGTCAACGCCTAAATGGCCATATTTCTTTTCATTAAACTGCAGTGTTTAAAATATTTCTCAGGAAACTTTAGATTTTATTTCTTTACCAAACAAAACTCTCCAGAAAAAGGGCAGACAATGTATGTCTGACCATTATGCCCAAATACATGCCTTGGCTAAGACATTTTGGAAACTCACTTCCTGCTAGCAGATAATGAGGATCTTTTTTGTTGTGCAACAAGAGCAGAGTCCCTTATTTTTCTGTTATCATACTAGCAGTTAAATTAACCCAAAATTAGATATTTTCCTTTAATGTTTAATTTACTGATAACCTGACTATGCAGTTATGCTTCATAAATTTCTATCTTAATACTTATGTTCTGACTTTCACAAATTTCAAATTTCGAGAGAGATGCTTGTCAGAAATAAACAGTCTTAAATATAGATAAGCCACATACAATGACATTTGACACCTTTATACCCTGAAACAAATGTCATTGTATGTGGCCTACCTAGTCTTGCTGAAAAGCTGGCTCTGCCTTTTTCTTCAAGAATTTACATCTAACTGGCTTCCAAGTATAAACTGAAGCATGTTTGTTGGTGATGAAATCTTCTATTTAAAAGCTAAGCAAAGAAATTCTTGAGGTGTACAAGTCCTCATCACATTCTGAGGATAAAAACATCACTTTGAAAAATATGCATTCTTAACTCCTACCTTTTTAGAAACTTTGCTTTAGAAGATCCTGAAATAAACACTGTTAAGCTTCACAGCAAGGTGACTGGAGAGTGAGAAGTAAGAGTCATTCTGACAAAAAAAATTAAACCTAAAAAATTCTTTATACATATGGATTCTCAAGAATTTATGAAGTCCCCATATAGCTGAATTGAATGCCCCCAAAACCAATTTGCTGTCTGTTGTAAAACCTGCTGACCTTTCCTTTAATTCGAAAAGTTTTCTCCAGGATTGAAAAGACAGTTCAATATATCTGAATACAGACAGTATTGATACTGCATGAAAAGGTAAAATCTCTTACTTATTTTGTTCCTTGTTTGCTGTCTACAGGTTTCTGGAAAAAAATGAAAATATAATTTTGCTGTAAATTTTGATAGTTTGGTATTTTTGGGTTACCCTTCTCAAAACTAGAGAGAAAAACTAGAACATAAAACTTCTAAAGTAGAAATCTTGAACATTTATTTGGTGATGTTCTGCTCTAGAGTTTTGACAATGCTGAATCATCTACTTCCAATGGTCATTTTTATCTTAGAAAAGTGTTGCTTCAGTGTCACTGAAATGCTAAAATTAATATAAATACCTAATGTATCTACAATATTATGTAATTTAAAATATAATCTGAAAAAATAATTCAGAATAAATACACATGAAATAAAGTCTACTTATCTTATTGAAGCAAATTTATTTAACATTGACATGAAGCACAAAATTATCCATAATATTTTTTGACAATTTTTCCACCAAGAAAAAAGATTCATAAGCTTTCATGAACTTTTGCATACTTAAGGAATTGCATTTTTCCAATGAAAACATTACCTGGAAAAAGTGTTTTCTGCCACTGTTTTTTTGGATTTCTTGCTCCTGTCAGTTACTGCTGCCTTTCAATGTGTTCTCAGTTATTTGTAGTTCAGGTGGCTCTGTATAAGCTTGGCTGATTGTAAACCTACAGACCTGCTGGCCTAACCTATAAAATATATCTCATGATGTGGTCTTTCTGTATTTTATGTGTGGGCTGGTGCTGTAGTCTGTCTTCCAAATGCAGTTGCCAAGATTGTGACCCACAGGAAGGCCAGGAAGAAGGCATTGTTTTACTGTTAATGAGCCTGAACCTAGAGAGACCTTGCAGGAAAGCTCGCACCATAGCTGACACTATTATTCCTTCTTGTTTACATTACCAGTTCTCTTGTTATTGTGATAATCAAATCCATGTGCTTATCCCATACTGGAGCCTGGCTCATGGGGCCAGATGCAATTAATATGCTCCTCTGTCAGATTAGTGACTTAATTAAAGCAACACCACCACCACTTCTGCAGTGTTTCGAGAAGTGTCAGTGCAAACATCCCTGATGTTGCAAGGTGATAGAGCAGGAAATCTCTCAGGTCCATTGTCACTGAGCATAATCATGTTATACTCTTGCAATGAAATGAGCTGATAGTTCTTAAGCTTTAAAATACTGCATATTGTTCCTTGTCAGGTTTCTACTGTTTTAAATATATCTTGTATTTTTCCTCAATACCCTTTTTATCTTGTTTTTATGTCTGCCTTCAAAACCACTAAGAGCTTTCAAAATGATGTGTCTGTTCCAAAATAATGCCTTTGGTAACACTTCTGTTTTCTGTAAATTTTATTTTGAGACCATTGAGTGACAGAAGATAAAATTACCTCTCAAAACTCTGTGGATCAGTTTGTGGGAATAGACACTTCTTGTCTCTATTCAATGGTTTCTTACTTTGATCTCCCAGCTCACCCACCTGTTCTTGTAGAATGGTTTTCCAGATTGCTAGATTTAATTGCTCACTTCAGGATAATTATGATACAGAACAATTCTGAAAGAATGCATGTTCCCCTGAAGCCTGAAATTCTGTGTAGGCATTCTTATCTCCAATTAGTGGCACTGGCAGTCACTTGAAATTTAAATTTAGACAAAGGCCTCTTCCAGGTTTTTCATAGACATGTGGCATAGGATTTTGCTTACTCAGTGGAAACGTAGATAGATATGATGGAGGATGTCAAATTGTTGTAAGGTGGAGACAATTCAAAAGTAATATATCACAAAAGCTATGTTATAGAATTATTTAAATATTCCTATTTTAGAAATTATAATTATATTAAATTCTGTCACTGAACCCTACTCAAAAACTCCTCCATGTTTTAAACACAGTCACTTAAAAAAATTAGCAAATGGAATATAACTATATCTCAGTGGGATTATAGAAGGTTAAGATGACACTTTTTTCTTATAAATGCAGGATAAGAGATATGTAACTTGGAAGACATGAAAGAGTTTCATTACATACTCAAAGTTTCTATTTAACCATTCAGTAGGGGCTGCATCCCGATTGATGTCACTGATAAAAGGTTTAAATTACAAAATGTGTGTATAAAGCATAGTCTCGAGCAAGATTGAAAAGTGAAATGATTTATTCGTTAGCATAATTTAAATGTCATCAGTGAAGTTTAAGAGACACATTTGCCAAATGGTGTTAATTCCTACATTCTTCTCAACAGCAAAAAATTAAATTTGTTGGTGACACATAGAGTCAAAAAGCAAAAAATAAATACAACTCTTTCAAAGAAAATCCAGGCTATTGAAAAAATGTAGAAGTCTCCCTTACACTGTTATAGCCCTAACTTAAAATATAGATGATGCTGACTAATGTACAGTCTTTAAATAGGAAAAGACATTAATTCCCAAATTACTTCTGTAGGGATTTAAGATGCTTTTAACTTTTAACATCATAAGTCAGTTTCTAACTCTTGATTTGATTCTAGTATAACCCAAATATTAAGTTTAATCTAAATATATATTTGAATAATGACAGATGATCTTTCCTTTGAATCATTTCATTCCTACAAGAACAGATCAAATATAGCAGAAAATGGAAAAGTTTTGAAATTATTTCCAGAGCCGCTGCACCTGGTTTCTACCCATTTTTTTCATGCTGAATGCTCTGCAACATCAATACAATATTTTTCTATCTTTTCTACTGAGACATTGAGAACTTTGTGTCATGTTTTTATACAGATTAAATGTAGGTTCAAGGAGAAACAAAAGCCATGTGTTTGATTTGCAGCTTGAGTAGCAACATTGTTATGTGATACTAATTTCTGTTACTAAATTTTCCTTGTTTGTCATTCTTCTAAATGCATTTAGTTATGTTTTTCTGAATTAATGACTATATCACTTGTCTTGTTCCCTAGAAAGTGTTGCAATCTTGAAATCTTATTCTGCAGTATGAGTAGCCATTTATGTCTCTTACAGAGTTTAGCACGATTAAAAAAGAACACTTTCCATTCAAATCTAATGTGACTCTTGTGCAGACATTAACTTGGAGTAAACCAGGACAAGAGATAACAAGTTTTCAGTTTTCTTACCTAATAATCTTTACCTGCAGAAGAGAATACTAAAAATTTAATTTAAATAAATCTAGGGGAATATGTTGATATCTATATTACAGGTATAAACTGATGATTAATGTCTCCTCTTGATATTGTTTCCTTTTTTGCTAATATATGTGCAATATTTTATGAAACAATATCACTTATTTTAACCCAGAAGAACTTGCTCCCACCATATTACAATATTTATGATTCTTATCTGGAAAAGCAGTAGTTTTATTTTTTCTAACCATTCAGGAGACAATTTAATAACTATTATTTTAAATTTGTCTCCAAGAATGGCACGTATATTTACCTGTGGGCGTCTTTGTGGTACTTTTTTGCACTTTGTATTATAGTCACAAAAACAGTGTAAACTATGCTAAATAAGAAATAAATTTGAGTGCATACACAGTGGGATGTATCACTCTCTATTTTTGAGAGTGATATTTATTTATGAGATTATCATTTGCACTGATCTTGTAATATAAAGCCAATATAAAAATATGTATACACAAAGGAACTAAAATTTTATATCTAGACCAAATTTAAAATAGGAAAGTGTATGTGTTTCTTGAAATAAAAGGGATCTCATGTATGCATATCCTTAATGTGAGTACATGATTTTCAAATTGAAAATTCCTTATTTAAATTTCTGTAGATAATACATCTATCATCTTATATAGAACACTGACAAAGGGAACCACACAATTTGAAAATTACCAGATGTTTTTCAGTCTTCTAGAAGTATAAAATGTCAGATGCTTAGTTCAATATCCACCTGATCCTCCAACAGATGATCCAAAGACATTAGCAAATTCAGATTTTATGGATTTTTTTGGTACCAGATGACTTGAAGTTTTGCTTGTGCTGATGAAATTGTTTAACTAAGTAAGGTCTTTTTGGTTTAAGCTCAGTTTGCTCTGAATGCAACATTAACTGAAAAGATAATAAATATTTTCTTAAAACTAACATTTATTACAGCATAATATATAGTTTTTGCAGCTTCAGATTAATCAGAAAAAGACTTGAATTTATCTCTGAATATTCATTAAGTATTTTTAAAAACATTCAATATTTAATTAAGAGAGAAGGTCCATTATTAATTCTTAATTGAATGCTTCTATAAAAGTCATATTTTAAGCAAGCTTTTCTAATATAAAACTCAGTTCCCAAAAGGTAGGCATTCAATTTTCTTGACAGAAAGGGAAGATATGTATGTGGAAGGGAAAGGAAGGAAAAGGTTAAAGGATGACAAAGAAATGCAGCAATGAGAAATTAATATAATTTTGTAAAATAGGAGCCGAATTTACAGACAGGATCCTTTACCCACTTACTCCTTCAAGATAACTGAGGAATGCCTCTCTCCTAAGACAACTGAGAGAACTGGAAGCAGAAAACTAAAAAAAATTGCATTTGAATTGAATGATGTGAAAAACCCCTGTAAAAAACATTTTGTCTTTAGTCATGCTTCATGTCCCACTGGGTTACAAAGGCCATCCTCATGTGTTGGTATTTCCATTACAGCCCACTGCATTGCTAATTGCTCATCAGGGCAAGAGAAGGGAAAGTCAGGTTTGTTTTCAGGGCTCTGTGCTGAGTAACTCATATGGAGCAGTGAAACACAATTCATGCCCCAGACAAACAACCTGAGGTATATATTATTAAGGAAAACTTTACACAACATGGGTGGACTCCTATTTTCATATTGATAGATAGCAGATGTTGATGGATTAATTCTCTATCTGAGTGAGAAGCAGGACACTTTCCTAGCAGAAGTCAAGGTAGGATAAAACAGAACTTATGTTTTGTAATTTGTTTATGGCACAAAATCTTGCTTTCCCCTGCTCAAGCAACTAACCCTGCTACTTTAACATCTAACACCAATCCAGATAGATTTTTGAGTACGTTACATCTGCTTCACAAATCCATGAGAAATATTCCTATACAGAGCATTCGTTATCCAATCTTCTGCTCTCTCTAATATTTTTTCTCTTTGGTACAGCAGTTAATCTAAGATGCTGAGAAAACTGAAAGACAACCTCACACCTTGAACAATGCAGACAGATTTTTTTCCTTTCCCTGCGATGAGCACTTTTGCTGGGAGGACTGGGATCACCTCTGTGGTCCTCCTTTGTACTTGCTTTAATATGTCCAAGGCCTTAGGCTGCGGCTGGATGCAGTACTGCAAGTGGGGTCTTCCTCACCCTTTGGGCTCTGGGTTCCTCTCCCCCCTCCCCAGAATATAAAACTGTAGTTTCATCTGCTCTTATACAGTTCATCCTATTTTTAGGACCAGAACTGGTTCTGGTTTCACCAGAATCTTTCCTGATTAATCTGCAAGATTACACCTGGTTTCCACAGGCAACTTTCCTACCTATTCTTTATCCTTTATGTATTGAAAATATTACTAGCAAGCTGACCTGTACATCATTTGTGCAACTATCCCAAATGTATCCCTTTGAAGTTACAAATTAATGAAATATTTATGTTGTGTTAAAAACCATATATTGTTGCTGTTAGGATGTTAAAATTTGTTCTTCATGGTTTAACCCCCATAAAAACTAAGTACCACACAGATTCTTGCTCAATCCTCACACGGTGGGTTGGAGGGGAGAAATAGAAGCATAACACTGGGTTGAAATAAAAGCGGTGTAATAGGGAAAGCAAAGGTAGTGTATGCTTGAAAAACACAACAATAAATTCCTTCATCAATTTCCATTGGCAGGCAGGTATTCAGCCATCCCCAGGAGAGCAGGGCTCCATCAAGTATAATGGTCACTTGGGAAGACAAATGCCAGCACTCCAATTGTCCCCTCCTTTTGCTTTCTTCCTCTCAGCTTTTATTGCCAAGCCTGATGCCACATAGTATGGAATATATCTTTGGTTTATTTGGGGTCAGCTGCCCCTGCTGTGTCCCCTTTTGCGGATCATTTTGCACAATGGCAGCCTACTTGCTGCTGGGGTGAGGAGCAGAGAAGGCCTTGAGGCTGTGCAAGCACTGCTCAGCAATAACAAAAAAACCCACTGTGTTACCAACATTGTTGTCATCACAAGGCCAAAGCACAACCCCATACAAATTGCTGTGAAGGAAAATAACTATCCCAACCAAAATAAGTACAGTGTTGTAAAATGTTTCAATCATCTTGCTAATTATTTTACTTTAATAAGCCTGTCTAGGATAAAGATAAGGAAAAATTAATTAGGCCTTGTTAAGAATACCTTTTAAGGGGTGAAAAAGGCTTCTTTAGCTGCACACCATGATCAAATGATATGGCCTTGACACACTGAATCACACCTTCAAATCTGAATCATGACAAAGCCTAGGTG
>NW_005054417.1:2081120-2105229 GCF_000277835.1 Geospiza fortis | reverse complement strand
CAGGAATGCAAATGGCTCAAAGCTGCAGTGGGGATGTTTAGACTGAATGGTCTAAACGTTTTAACCACGAGGATGGGCAAACACTGGAACATGATTCCTAGAGAGGTCATTGGTGCTCCAAGCCTGTCTGTGTTTAAGAGGTATTTGGACAATGCCCTTAATAACTTTAACTTGTTCAGTTCTGAATTTGTCAGGCAATTGGGTGAGATGATCATTGTAGCTACCTTCCAAAGGAAATAGTTCTAATCTAATCTTAATGCTTCAAAGAAGTGATTTTCTGGAATTTTTAAATTATTTTTTATAATTATATCACTAATCTACATGCAATTTTATTTTTTCAGTAAATACTAAATATACTGTTATGGGTAGTATTTTGAAATGTAATAGAAAAAATCAGAAAGTAAAAATGAAATTTATATACAAATGTGACAAAGTGAGTATAGTTATTATATTTAACCATAATTCTTAAAGACAAGGAATTAATGATTATGTATCTTTCATTATTTATTGTTTTCACAAGAACTTTATTTAGAGTTCTGCTTGAATTTCAGTTTACATTATCTTCCTTTTCTTACTTAGATAAAAGGATGTACCTACCTATATTTTTGGATGAGTGGCAAATTCTCATTTTTCTCACTCAGATTCTAGCTCTAGCCTTCTGAAGAACAGCCTCACTATCGTTTCTGTTCTAGTTATTAACAGGAAATCCTTGTCCACAAGAAGATTGCTCTCCCAGTCTTCTTGGACAATTTCTCAGGAACTAGTGAAAAATTCAGTCTTAGTATTTATTTATCTCAAGAAAAAAGAAATAATATGCTACCCAGATCTCATAATCTAGCTGACATCACCAGCAGTGATTATTTGCTGTCTTGGGTGCATAAACTGCTTATTTTGAAGTGATTTCATGCAATCCAATTAAATAAAATTAATTTTGATCATCCAAAGAAAGAAATTTTATGGAATATACTTATGTGAGATTCTGAGGAAAAAAAAATTATGTTGGCAAGAAGAATGAAGGTCTGCAGGGTGACAATTCAGTGTCTATTGTAGGCATCAGATAACTGCATGTATCACCACATTAAAAAAAATTTATCTCTTTCACTAAATTACTTCAAAAAGATCATGAAATTCATTGGGTTGCATAAGATATACGTCAGAAATTGTGTACAGTAAAAGAGCAATTGCACCAGCCAGGAAGGGAATGCTGATAAAAATGCAATTGAGGTGTAAATGAAGTGGTTGTGTTCTTCATCTAAAGGCATTCTATAGTAAAATTGTCACTTTTGAAAGAAGGCACTCCTGCAGCTAACACAGGCACACAAATGTCAACCCTACCAAAACTATTGACAACTGGGAACACAAAACAAAGCTTTCACTTCACTTATGGTGGTTTGAGCAAATTTGAAACCTCCTGTAATGTGTTTAGCTGAAGTAAAGGCCAAAGATGTATGTGAAAAGAATAAATAGCTACATAGTTGTCTGATATGTGAAACTTAATTATGTTGTCTGTGGAAAGCCATTCCTTTCAGCAGGGAATTATAAACTCATGTGAAGTTTTTGCAATTAATGCAAACAAATAGTTTAATTACAGGCTGCTGTCACTGACAATGTGGGTAGGAATGGTTATATGCCCTGCAGGATTCAAGCAACTTGTCAGACAGAGTCAGAAAGACAGATTTATTTTTTTCAAGGACTGCTGAGACATAATCATTTAAAGTAACTATTTAACTTTTTTTTTTCAACTCTGAAATATACCAAAGTATTTCAGGGTGTTTAAAATAATTTAAAATAGAAATACAGTGTCTATCAAGCATAAAAGAAACTAACATGACATCTCAAAATGTCAAATGAAGAGTGAAAAACTGAGAGTCTGTTTTCAAAAATACTCCTATGACTTTTCTGTCATGACAGTGAAGGCGGTACGCCTACCAAGAAAAAGGAAAAAAAACCCAAACAAACAACCCAACCATTCTATTCCTTCTATATAAATAGATTCCATATCTGTAAGCTGAGGGCAATAAACTTATTTTATAAGCTAAAGGTGTAACAGAAAATTATGCTGAGTAAATAAAAAGATTAATGCAGCTGATATTGAAAATTATTGAAACCCGAAAGACGTGTGTCTCTCTTTGCTAGCTAGTACAAAAATGGCCCTCAATTAACGAAGCAGCTACTGTCTGGTAGTGTCTCAGATTTGGAAGGCAACACTCAACAGCACTTTCCACACATCACTTTTATGAATCTCTATTCTCAGTTTTTTCTTTTCAGCAAGGTACTGGGCAGCCAAAAAGAATGCCCAAAATAACTTCAAATGAATCAACCATCTATTTCAGACTCACACTATCATTGTGAAATGACATTTTCTCAAGCACTAAGAATATAAAAGAGGATATATTGCTTATTTTTATGCAATTTTGCTGATTTTGAAATACTTTTATGATTTATTGAGAGATTTTTCTGCATATTTAGATGTCAGATTTTTGAAAAGGAGGATTAGGTAAACAGAGAAATGAGGGTGAGATTTACTCAAGAATTGAAGGTTTTCAGCATTAATTACATGCCTTAAGAGGAGTTCTTGAATATCCCTTTGAGATACCTGAGTCAAACACTACCTTGAGTTTTGTAAGATTCAGCAGAACACTCATCTCTATCAGAAACTCTACGTCTGCTTCCTAAATTCTTGCATAAATCTCAGAAGTATTTTTCAAATTTCACCATGTTGTCCATGAAATTCCTTTGCCAAACTATGAGATATTGGGACACAAGTGTAGACTGATTTTTGAAATTATACATTTAAATTCATCCTGTAAGGAGCAGAAAGCCAATGTCAAGGAATAGTCATTTTTACGATGAGATGGATACTAGAAAACCTCTAGGCAGTGCAGTACAGAAGCAATTGTAACTGAAATAAGAGATGCAAGGCACTAGGTTTCTTTTACCACATAGGTAAAATGATCAAAATTTATTGTTAAAATTCTTTTGAAGTCTGTCATTCAGATTCTGTTGACATCTGGCAAAGAACCTCACATGTCAAACACTCATAGGCAGAATTTCCTTTCGAAGCAGGTGGAGGCAGGGTGATATATTTGGGACAAAACCTTTCTTCACTTTAGAAAGAGAATTTTTTTAAAATGTTAACTAATAGCCATACTGCGTGAGACAGTATGGCCTGAGGGGACCCAAATGCACCTGTTTCAGCAACTCCTGTAATTCTGAGGTTATGAGTAGATCAGAGAATTTTTCTTGCTCTTTTCTGTTATTATGCTTTGTATGAAACACATGAAAGCATCACCCAAGCCAGAGAGAGAGGGTAAGAAAAATATTCATTTTTTTATGGTTAGGACTAGCCCAGGAGTTATGGAGCACACTTAAGGGGTGGCAAGACTTGTGTCTGTTTTTGTGTAAATATTTTATCTCATGACTATGAAATATATGGTATATGAACACTTGAAATATAAACAGGGAGACAGGTTATGGAAAGGTGCCATTGTGTCACTGACCCGGAGTTTATAACTGAATGCAAGCACTAGGAAAGATCACAAAACCTTGTATTCCCAAAAGGGTAATTTGCTGGATATAAGAAAGTAATCCAAATTTCTACCTCTTACTAGATTACAGATATATTTATTTGCATTTTACCTCTCTTCCTCTCCCTGACATATTTTTCTTACCTCACAGAAATCTTTCACTACTTCAAGTGATTTAAACAAGTTCAAAAGTGGAAGATAATGTCATTGCCTCTTTCATCTGCACCTCAGTTGATGTCTTTAATGTGCTCACATAATGGGTTTAGACTATTTAGTTAGTGTGAACTTGAAAATGCTCTGAAGTTTGAATGCTTATCCATCTATTATTTTACACCTAAATTACCAATCTATGTTTATAATTAATTTCAAACTATTACTGAGCACTTATCAGTCTATGCATTTATAATTTAAAAAAAAAATGTAATTAGCTGATCTGGGTACAGAAATGGCAGATGACAAATTTTAGAGGAGTTTTTATCTCACAAGTGTATACAGAAAACCAGAAATAGTTTCAAAATTATTCATTTAAAGCAGTGGATGAACATTTCTGCCAAGAAATTGATGCCTTTATTCCTGTGTTTATAAAATACTTGTCATAAACTGTTTAGTTATCTCATGAAAAATAATATAACCTTCTCCAGCCCTCAAATTTTCAAAGTGTTAAACCAAATATATTTATTCTGGAAATCTTTCCAGAATCATAGAAATAAAGATTGGAAGAGACCTTCAGATAGCACTCTACTGCCACAGGATCAGGATCAGGATCAGTTATGTTAAGGCCATTTCTGGTAAATTATTGTTTGTCTCCTGTTAAAATAGCCATAGTACAAACTTTTGTTTTTCTCCTTTTGTGGATACAAATTCCAGTTATAATCTAGAATCACATATTAAAAGTGTTGCTTCCTTTCACTCTCCTGAGTAGGAAAAAATTACACCTCAGCTTCACAGAATTCAGAAAATAGAACCAGGAATACTAAAGCCACCTGTCATCAAATTACATAGCTTGCCAGAAATAAATATTGAATCTTATCATAAACTCACTACAGCAGAAAGAAATCAAAAGGTGAAGATGTATTGGCAATTGCAAATTCTACAACAATACTAAGGAAAGCAGAGACCCCCTCACATCCCAAACTACAAGAAAATTTTCACAGGAAAGACAGACTTTTTAACTATTAGAATGAATATTGATGTAAGGGACTATTCCTTTTGCTTTGATAAAAGTGGCAAAATTTGGAGAGCAAATACTAACTAGGTCAGCAACATTTGAGGTTTTATTTAAAGAAACACTTTCTTTCCTGGCATATGCTTCAGCTCCAGGATATTTCCAAGGTATTTCTGAGATAACATCTGTTGTCAGGTATCTTAGAAGTAGTTTATCTTCAATGACTTTGTTCACATAGTGATTGGCATTATTATTTTCTTTATTGTTCATCCTGTCTTGTGTTCTTATCCCATCTCAGGGTTAAACATTTCTTGTTATTCAAACATATCTGTTTCTCTTTAGGCTCCTGTCAGAGAGATGGGCATGAACACTTCTAAAATTTAGTTTGCAGTTTGCCTAGATGCTTTCTGGAGCTACTGCCTTCTAATGAGAGATAGTTAATTTTATCAAGACTTATTTATGTGTCTCTTTGCTTTTAATGTTTCTATCAGAATGTAGATCCCATTTTTTTTTGTTCAACCTCTCTGTTTTGTGCTAGAAGTCTGCCCTGCAGGAGGGGACTTCTACCTACTTGCCTGTGCCTTTCATGTAGTGCATAGCTAAGTGAAAGCATTGTAAATTAAGTGTTGTATGGTTAAGGCATTTGGTATTTATACTCAGGTCTTCCAGTGCTTCTCCACTCTTTTGCACAGAGTCCTGTATTTCAGTTTCTTGGAAAACTAATCTGAGACCTTCCTCTTCAATTAAAGATACTTTTATTTTGTTTGAACATGAGCCCAACACAGAAGCCTGGTGCCACAAAGAAGCAATTTCTGTGACAGAAGAGAGGGTCCCTCACAGCAGATATTTAAATTCCTCCCAGCAACCTGTTTTCCTCAGTAAAAGAACCCAAAATACCTTCACCCTATAGAATAATATTAAGGAGCCCTTAAAAAATTCTCTCCTCAGTTTTCATTGATCTTTGTAATGGTATCAACAATATTGACTGGTTTTTTTATTTATTTTATTTTATTTTTTATTTATTTTTATTTATTTATTTACTGACTACTGCCTTTTGAAATAAAGGCAATGTTAACACATTATCTTCAATAGAGTTTTCTAAACAACCTACACTGTCAAAGACAGTTCTAATTTCTTTCATCATTTTAATGAATGACATAGCTAAGAAGTGTGTGAGGGTTTGAGGGTACTTTTTTGGCTTGTGTGTTTGGGTTTTTTCTGCTTGGAACATTCTTTACAGCAAATCTTTATTTCTGTAGTTGTCAATCATCACTAGCTTGACACATATAGCGCTCAGAAATTCATTAGCAATTTATTTGTTCTGGATTTGCCTCAATAGGTTAATCCTCATGCAACTAGATCACAATAACATAGAGTCATAAAAAGATTACACTCAGAATATGTTGACATTTGAACCCTGAAACTGCTCACTTCCAGGTATACATGTTCCTGGGATGCTGTTGTCCCAAACAACAGCCTGAGCCCTGTCTTGTGTACCACATATTGTGTAGTTATCTTTTCCCTAGCATAACCACTGGAATTGGGATAAATATCATTATTTCTTTTATGTTTGTGATGGTTAAACTGCGCTTAAGTATCCGTTTCAAACTTATGCCTTTGCCCAGAACTCACCTGAATATGTATTGAAAATCTCAGAAGATAAGAAAAGCATTATCAGATGGTTTTCAAATCCTCATATCCTCAGGGATTTCTTCTTATCTTAAGAGGCAGGTAGGTGCTTCTTCACACTGTTGATGTCCTTGGAAAGTAACAATACTATTTTGTTTTGTGATTTAATTTTGTTGCTTTAACGTAGATATGCCAATTTTTAAAAGCTATGTGTGGCTGAAGCAAGTGGTAGATTTGCATTTTTAATACTACCTTTTCCTTTTCCTTTTCCTTTTCCTTTTCCTTTTCCTTTTCCTTTTCCTTTTCCTTTTCCTTTTCTTTGCCTTTGTACAGTTATTAAATATATCCCAATTTATACAGGTTTTTTTTGTTTTCCGATAAAGCAAACATTAATGTAATTTTTTATTTTCCAACAGTGTTTATTTCTGATTTCAAAAACCAACTAGAACAGATTTTCCCTGGATATCACAACCTGCTTCTGAGCTAGAAGTTTTGAAGCAGACAGTGTAATATTCAGTGGTGTCCCAATCATAAAGGGATGTTAGTTAGGAAGAGGGACCTATAATACTTAAAGGAGGCCTGCAAGAAAGCTGCAGAGACTTCTTACAAAAAAATTCCCTGTTTAGTGATAGGGCAAGGGGAAATGGCTTCAACCTGAAAGAGGGTGAATTTAGATATTAGATACTAGGAAGAAATTCTTTACTGTGAGGGTGATGAGGCACTGGAACAGGTTGCTCAGAGAAGCTGTGGATGTCCCATCCCTGGCAGTGTCCAAGGCCAGGTTGGATGGAGCTCTGAACAACCTGGTCTAGTGAAAGGTGTCTCTGCTCATGCCATGGGGGGGTTGGAACTAGGTGTTCTGCAATGACCTTTCTAACCCAAGCCATTTTTAGTTCTGTGATTCTGTGGTCCACAAAATAAAACCTCAAAAGAAAATTCTCCTACTTCACAGAAACTAAAATAAAATGCCCTTATTAATTGCTTGCCGTTTCTGATCTCTTTAATTTCCTTGTCTAACACTTGTTCTTTAAGATGCTGCTTAGTGATATTTTTTTGAAAAGTTGCAAATGGAGGTGAAAATTATATCTTTTCATGATGCTTCCCTCCATCCTCATCTGACACTGTTGGTTATGTACATACACAAAGAGATGGATTAGCAAGCAAACATAGTTCAAAAGACTTTTCATGTCTTAACCATCATGACTTCCGTTTTGAAGCCTGCATCCAAAAGACCAAAGTCTCTGAATACTGCCAAAATGCTAAAGGTTCACTTTGTTTTAAAGGGAGGAAGTTCATGTAAATATGGTTAAAGAGAGAAAGAAAAAATGCGGGGATAATATGCCTTCTTAGAGATCAGAGAAAAGTGGTTTTGGGTTTTGGTGGGTTGGGTTTATTGTTTGGTTTAGGGTGGTTTTTTTTGTTTGTTTCTTTTGGTTTTTTTTTGTTTTTTTGCTTTTTTTTTAATTTGGAAGAAGGACTTTTCAGAAGTTGTGATCAGCGAGTGATGAAGGGGATAAGAAAGTTGAGAGAGGACAGAAAAAGCCCTTTTCAAAGCAAAACCTATTTCCTTTAATTTCTCTTATTCCTTCCTTTAAATTTGTCTCTTTCTTCCAGTGATTCAACCATTACCTTTCTCTATGAATAATTACGTTTCCTCTTGTCATTTCAAGTTCGAATTGTCCTCCAAGTTAATTCTCAATCCATGTCGAAAATTGAATTTCCATTTTGATTTTAATCCTTTTTATACTTCAAATAAAGAGAAGTGGTCTTTTGAGTTATCTAAATAGGACAGGTAAAGGAGAAAATCTCTAGATATTAATGGCCAGATTAGAAAAGCTTATATCAAGATAAACCAAAAAAAGAAAAATCTTATATAAAATTTAAAGAAAATCTATTGACTTGTGAAATTGAAGTGTTTTTCTTATTCCATGTCTAATTTGTAGAATTTTGGCACTTTCAATACTCACTTAAATTACATGGAATCCTTGTAAAACACCTACCTACAGATATTCACTTGCTTAAAATACTTAAATCTCCTGCAAAGTATTATGACTGCATCTGCTCCTGCCATACTCCTGTTAAAAGTCTTGACAGTTTGGAAATCACTTGTCAAATTACCTCACAGGAGTTTGAGGTATGGTGGAACTATAAACGTCTTTCTCAGAAGCAAAGATTCGTAAGGGAGTGTTGTTACAGCTGATAGTCTGATTCCCAATGACAGATTTGTTCTTATTTGGTTTTTTCCAAAAGGGATGCTAAAGTTTGAACTTGAACTTGTATGAAGTGTTTCTCCCAGAAAGATCTGCCTTAATGACTAAAATAACTTCTTGTATATCTCTAGTGAATTTTTTCCCCTCCATGGTGTAAAATTTGTTGTACTGTTGTACTGTCAGGGTGGTTAGTGGGAGGTGTGTGTCAGTTTTAATATTGCAGAAATATGCTACAAAAATGAGTAGAATTTAAGGCAAAAAACACAGGTGTTGAATGCCATTTTGTGCCATTATATGTGTCCTTAAGAACAGCACTTAACCACTGACTGATTTACAAAGTGATAAAACAAGTTTTATTACAACTGCACTGTGGTCTACTATAGATTCAAAATAGTGATATTCATGATACACCTATTATAAGATATTTCATCCTTTCACATACACACACAGACAGACATTAAGGAGTACATACAAACATATTATTTTGAAAAGTTTTACTTGAGACTCAGAGAAATGCTCACATGTAATGCTTTGGCTCTTCCCAGTGGATGAAGGGTTCAGCCTTGAGAAGTGAGGATATCACCCCAGGCTCTGTCATCAGTCAACAGTGCTCTGAGTATTACAAACTCTCCAAAGGTTCTGAGAGGCATCTCACTCAGGGGAAAATGTTGGTGCAGCCCACTGTGGTCCAGAAGAGCTCAAAAGGTTTCACTTAAGACTGCTGTTTATAGGGTCTCAAGATGATTGAGTGAGATGACAGTGAGGTTCTTTTATCCATAAGATGTGTTTTGACTAGTATTAGAATAAACTTTTTGTGTGACTTAAATTGGTGTTTCCATGTGGAATCAGTTTTGCAGCTCTAATAAGACTGAAATGTTTCATATTTTCATATCTTCAAACCAAAGTATAATATGTCTAATTAATACTTTTGACAGAATTAATACAATCCTTTGCTTAACTGACAATGAGTTTACCCACTGAGTAACTTTTTATAGCAATAACCTGAATTCACTTCTTGATGAATAGTGGAAAAAACTGCACATAAAATTTGTGTTTAACTTGAAGAAAGAATGGCAAATAGGAGTGCAGGTGTCTCCTAGCAGATCAAGGAGAGATTTTTATACCTTCATTCAGAGATCCTTACAGTCTTCCTGGCTGACAGCTAACACTAATGACAGCTGAGAATGAGCACATCACAAATAAAATTCTTAATATACACAGGCATTTTATATTTGGTAAAATACAGGGTTTCAGTACTTACATTTCTGGGGATTAAGTACTGAAATTTACATTTTGCAGGAGCACAGAATCATTCTCTGTTGGCTAAACCACAAGGAGTCTTGCTGAAGACAGCTGGTGTCATTGGGAATCAGAACATGTGTTCATGTGAGGAGAACAATAAATCTAGGACTGGGTACAAGGCACTCGGAAGGCACAATGGCTTTATCCTTTCCTATACAACCAATGCTGCAACAGTAATTCAGATGCAACCCAAACTTTTTATGAGGACGGTGAATTTTTCCAAATAATAAAAATATTTATATTTTTATTAATATTATTATATATTTTATATACAAATATATAAATATATATTTATTAATATTATAAATATTATATTAATATTTATAAAGAATATAAAAGATAAGTAACTAAAATTTCCATCTCATGTTTGGTTTAAAATTGATAAAAATGATGCACAGACAACCAATTTTGGATTTTTATTGTGTTGGAATTTGTGACTGTGCATTGACTTTTAAAGACAGAAGTTGAGAAAGTTTCTATTAAAACATTAGCTTCTTATGTATTCCAGGGAATAGATATTCTGGGAAACTGCTGGTGATTGTAGTTTATGATGCTTTGTCTACTGGAATAGCTAATAAATTAAGCTGGTTTCAAAATGTCTACAAGGAAAAAAGCCTGTGGGTTCCATTAGTATAAAAGTAGAATAACAGAATAGTGAATTATGTCTAAGGTTTCCTTTCCTTATTTCTTTTAGCAGCTTGATGAACTGGCATTGATTCTGACTTCTCTTTGAGTGATTTATATTTTGGAGACAAAGATTACTGAGATAAAAAAGTTCAGAGGACATCTGTTTCTCAATTAATTTATTATTTTTAATTTTAATATTTTCAGTTGGAACATCATATTTGTGATTATATAAATTGTATTTAATCATGGGGTGTAATTCAGCTTGTTTTATCAACAAAAGGAGTTTATGATTGTTTTATTCTGAATTGCTTTTAGAAACTTATGGAGAAATCTTAGCATTCACATAAAAGTAGCAAAACCCTGACTATCTTCAGAGAAAAGCCTACCTGTCAATTAGGAATAGCACAATCATACAGCATTTCATTGCTTTGTTTTTCTTTTGTAAACTCACATAATCATTCTAATTTTAAAATATTTTTGGATTTTTCCAACACTTTTTTCTCCTCTTTATTTTCTGTTACCATTTTATGAATTATTTTTCATATACCAACAGGGATCAGAGTTAGTTTAGAGAGCTAAGAGCACTACCATGTCAGGTGCTTTATCACTAAGTGAAAACTTTCCCATATTGTAGCTGTACTCATAGTCTAAATTATGAGTGCAATCATACTCTTCAATATCCATAGTTTATCATTAAGCTTATTGCTTTTCAGGGCATGTAATAGATCTTAAAATCAAAGATTCTCTATCTAAATTAAGCAGTCTAGCATCTCTGCAAGAATTTCATTGCCATTTGACTGAGATTAATAACGGTTTTAGAAAGGAAAAAAAAGAATACGAAGTAGTTTATTTTGGAGAAAGGGAAAGTTAAGTTTTTTCATCCTGGCATTTCCAGAGCAACAGGTTAGTTCATCCATAGAGACATGGCTTTGTCATGTGTTCACTAAATTAATAAATGAGTTCCTAATCAAAATACTCTGCTTAGCTTGAAGTACTATCTATTGCAGCCAAAACACAGATGTGTGTATATATATATATAAAAGGCAAATAGGGGGGCTGGAATTACATTATCTTTGAGGTCATTTCCAACCTAGACTTTTCTATCATTCTGTGATTTAGCATAACTTTTGAAAAGAGCCTATATTAATCAAAACCTAGTCACACTTTTTTCCAATGATCTTGATACTAGCATTCTGTTTAAGCCATACCACTTCTTTCTTTATTTTTTCTTGCCTTAGGTTCTGAGTGCCAAAATTGAAAGCTGTAGAAATTAATTCTCTATCAGTGGCCTCTGCTCTCTCAGGTTTCACTGTCAATTGTGTTGGCAACTTTGCAAATATCTCTGAATCTCTGAGGGAAATCTGTTGTGCCTGTGGAGAGGATGCCTGGTACTCTTGAACACTATTTTAATTTAAAATAATTTCCCTTTCCCATTTCCCTTAGACATAGTATTTTACTATGTCTAAGAATATTTTTAGTTTGAAATGAAATAAAGATATCTGGAAAATATGTGTTCTTTTCCTTCAATTTCCTAAAAAAAAAAAGATCAACCAAACTTACATTTAGGAATTCTCCAGTTAAACTCCTGGCCTAGTATTTAAAAAGGAGAAAATTATAGCAATGGTCCTTTAGAACAGAAAGTATGTATTTCACACCCCTTAAAACACAAACATTAAAATATCTTTTAAAATATACTACCTCTGGTAATATGCAGAGGGGAGGCCAAGAGGTGAAACACACAGGAAAATGGTAGGTTGTTTTTACATATGTTCTGTTCTGTTCTATGTTATGTTATTGTCTTTTTTGTCAGTTTTGTCAGTTTTTTCTCTTTGTGCAGTTTATTTTGCCAGTTCCAGCAGGCTCTTCAACAGAACCACTACTGATCAAAGCTGAGCCAACCAGGAATGCTTGTGGTGCCTCTGTGATAACATTTAGGAAAGGGCAAAAATCACTGTAGAGCAGAGAGGAAACAGCTCTGCAGACACCAAGGTCAGTGAAGGAGGAGGGAGAGGCAGTGCTCCAGGTGCAAACCAAGTATTTCCCAGCCGCCCATGGAAGAGCCCCCCCTGGAGCAGGTGGATATGCTCCAGAAAAGAGAAGAGACCACACCACAGCAGGCTGCTAGCAGGACCCTTGGGCTGTGGAGAGGAGCCCATGCAGGAGCAGGTTTTCTGGCAGGAATTTCGGCTTGTGGGACCTACACTGGAACTGTCTGTTCCTGAAGGACTCTATCCCATGGAAAGGAGCCATGCTGGAGCAGCTGGGAAATTCTAGCGCATGGGAAGGATACACACAGGAGGAATTTGTGAAAGACATCATCACGTAGGAGGGACTTGACACTGAAGCAAGGGAAAAGTGAGAAGGAGGAAGGAGCAGCAGAGACAAAATGTTATGAACTAACTGTAACCTCCATCCCTAATTCCCCTCCACTTCTTCAGACAGGGAGGCGATAGAAGTGGCAGGAAGAAAGACATGAAGTTGGCCCTGGCAAGAAGGGGAGGGTAGGGGAAAGATGTTTTTATTTCTGTCTTTGTTTCTCACCATCCTACACCATTTCTACTTGGCATTAAATTATTTTTCCCTACTCAAGCGTCTTTTGCCTGTGATGGTAATTAATGAGTATTTTTCCTTGCTTTCTTTGAGACTTTTCACCTGTTTTCTCCCCTTTTTCAGAAGAGAAGAGGGAGTGAGAAAGCGGCTTAGGGAGCATCTGACAGCCAGCCAAGCGTAATCCACCACAATACTTTATGTCTGTACTCTTTGGAAATACCATAGGTCATAATTATTCTTGTGACATTGCTTTCACACCTATTTCACTGCCATTGCTTTCACACCAATTCCACATAATAGGGTGTGAAAATCAGAAAAGGATACAATGTGATATATTTAAAATTAATTGAAAACAAGTTTAGTTAATGATTCAGTCTCTACTGTGTGGTTAATTAACGATTCATCTCTATATGTTAATTTACCTAAGTACTACTTTTACCACAGCATCATTTAATTCCTTTCAGTGTGTTACAAGGGTATGTAGAGTATTTGTTTGTTTGTTTTAAGTTAACTTGTTCTCAAAGTATTGTGTAATTTTCAACTTAATGCATTTCTTAGGATAACTAAATATGAAATGTAAGGGTTTTTTCCTTTTAAGATTTTACTTAAAAAACTAAATAGGAAAGACATTCTAACTCTTACTGATAACTCAAAAAGTCCCACCTTTTTCTTTGCATTGCATTTATGTCGAGTAAAGTATAATGCTTTTTAGTCTGTTAATATATTAATATGAAAAAAATTTGTAAATATTAAACTTAGATTTCTTATTGTGATAAATTTAAACATGATCAAATCCACCTAGTTATTGCTTCATTGTAAGCTAGTGCTCTGTAGCAATTTTGTCTCTTTGTCTTAAGGAAAGAAATCAGAATTAATCTAGATATTTAAGTTAGCTTGTTAAAATAAGTTAATTAAATGTATGCAATTTTAAAATCAATACTCCTTTTAAATAAATAATTATTAAAATATCTTTTAGATCTTGTTTTAATCAATAATCCATTTTTATGGGGCTGAAATATAGAACAATTTAATGTAGTGAACAGCATTAGATATTTGCAATAGCATCATATGAAAACGCAACCTAATTCTGTGGTACAATGTTAATTTAAAACCAGAGATGAACAAGAATAAAAATACTATACACCAACCAGTAATCCTAATATTTGGAGGAACTACTATATCTCTCTTGCAGTATTTACAGAGAAGACAATAACAAGAATAAGCACCATCTATGCCAAAAAACCTCTGAGGAAAGAAACAGTTGAATGAGGTGGGAAAGGGTACCAGCCTTTAGCTTGCCTGTTGCTTTGAATAATGGTCTGAATTTAGGCTGAATTCAGAAAATAATCTTAATATCCATTAATAATATCCTTTTAGTACTCCTAATATTGAGCAAATTACATTATTTATATAATTATTAATTGTTTTAATGTGTTTATCTCCTGACTTGCTATATACCATAAACTGTTGTCTTGTATCAGTTGTTTATGTGAGATGTAAGGAATGTTTTGCAGTGGAGGAAGTATCTGCTGCTCAGATTGCTAACTAGAACATGAAAGCATGTAGGTATCATGGTGACATAAAAATGAGAAGGGCTTCTGCATTCTTAGAAGTATCTATTCTTTAGAATTCATCATAATTTCCTACAATTGTTCTTTTTTTTATATCCAAATTTATGTCCTGTCCTTTCCCTCCCACTCTCCCCAAGCCAACAAAAATCACAAACCTTGGTTTGATCCTAACTTGACCATGCTGCTTTAAGGGGGCATAGTGTCCTTTGGCACACCCTGAAATAACCTTATGGCATGGAATGAATCCTCATGCATATTTTGAAACACACATTCAACTTTGGCCCCTGTTTCTGACATAGAATATGAACACCTAAGCTCAGCTGAATGTAAATCATACCTAGCCAATATATTATTTTCCTGGCTTGAGCTTTCATTCTGTAAGTACTCTGATGTGTCCCATAAAAGACATATAATATTTTGCACCAATTTCAGTTAGAAATAATTGTCACATGGTAATGAAATTATATCTTTGAAAATTCAAGCTGTTAGACTGTTGTTATAGTTTGTATAGACATCTCTATTTTCCTCTCTGCTATGAGATCACTGAACAGTTTTACATCACAGAACACTTCCATGTGTGCTTCAGTTTGTTTTAAAAAAATTATTATGTGGATAGTGAATACACATCTGCCATATTTTCAGTTTTATTCTGTAGCTCCTCGTAGTGCATTTTTATTTGTCCACAATAAATACACCAGATTGACATCTGAATTTGGAATCAAGTTTTTGAGAGGTTCAAATAAAATGTCTTTGAGTTACTTGTGATTCCGATTTGCTTACAGTCAGCTAGTAAAGACATTTCCTGTGATGACACCAGTGATCAGTAGTTTCTCCATAATCTTTCTATACCAGAACTTACAAACTCATCTGTTCATGAAACAAAGTTAATATTTGTGTCTGTTATATTGATAAACATTTGAAAATACAACACATCTGCTTGAATTGCCACTGGCTTGCTGGAATCATAGAAGCAAAGTAAGGGAGAATGTTGATGCAATCTCTGATTTAGGACCTTGTCGTGTTCATCTAGTGTAGTTTGTGCAGTTACATTCTCCTGGAAACTTTCATACATCTGACATACTTCATAATTATTCTGTGATTCCAATGTTTATGTGTGATGCCTATGCTAATATCCATTAGTTCATGATTCAAAGATTTCTGCCAAGAGATTTTCTTTCTTTCATGTGGGTTCCTTCTCTTTACACATAATTTTTTAGCAAAAACTGGATCAATAAAATTGAAAGTGATGTTTTATCCTTAGGGTTTTGACTTAAGCTTTTTTAGCATCTCATGGTAATCTGCCCAAATTGCCTTTGGTATAAGCATGTCATTGGCAATTATGTGGAAAATCTCAGTATCTCCAAATGTTTCATTGATCTCTTTTTTTAATGTATCACGAATCTCAATTCTTCATTTATTTCAAAAGGCAGATGGGAAAACATATATCTGCCCCAGGGTGTACTAAAGTGTGCACTTTGGATGATTCCTCATCTAGTCTGACTTGCCAAAACTTGTTTTTCAAATTTAGAACAGTAAGATAGGTTTTCCAATTTGTCAGTCCTGTCTTAATATAATCTTGCTGAAATCTTTGGCTTCCAGTTAAATCCCAATCCTCACCATCCCTCTGTTCATCTGCAGGACCACAAACTCACAGAAAGCAGAAATTATCACTTTCTTTCCTATCTATAGAAATTCACACCTGAATTCATCTTCCACTGTAAAAAGATACATTAGAGCTATATGTGAGAGATATGGTCAGATAGCTGATGTATTAATAGCAATAGGCAATATTTCCCCTGGAGCTCCTTTATCCTGCTCAGAATGTCATCGCAGAGTGAAGTGATTTGGGAAGTTTCCATGTGCAATATGTCTGTTCCATTTACTAAGTTAGGTTTAGTTCCCAGGTAATCCCTCTTGTAGGGTGAAGAACCACCACATGCTCCTGCCTCCCAAAGCAGGTAGTTCCTTCTCAGTGGCACTGAATATCAAACTAAGTTTGAGCAAGACAATTTCAGCATTTCAAAAGTTTTTTAAGTTCAATTTTGTATCATTTTTCTCTGTTGCTGTTATATATTTGTTGATCTGCTTTTTCACCTAGTGAGAAGACCAGAACAGTAATTGATGAAAAAAGTCTCTTTCAAATATATTTTGCTTGCCTAAAAAATCATCCAAAGTGGAAAGCAAGTTGTGCTAACTCCCCTATCAACAACATTCGAAGTATCTTAAGCTATTTTCAGCAGGGAGGACTGTGTTCAGTCAGCATCTGTTAATCAGATCCTTTTGCAGATTTAGGAGTTATCACACTTATCCACAAGATGAGGGCAGATAATTATTGTTTGATGACCCATTTACAAATTGATTCTGAAAAGAAAAAAAAATTGCTCTCATATTCCTCTGTTTATTGTGCTTCTAATAGAACATTTTCTCCCTAAGAAACAGTGGCCACTTTCAACAAAATGTCATGCTATTTTTTGCTGCACTTTTTGTAATGCTGGATCTCAAACTGCAGTTCCAAGAGGAGCTTTCTTTACTAGACAGACAGCATGTATTAGACAAATTTGACTCTAATGTGTACTAGACTCGTGCAATCATTCAGTTCAAATCTTATCTTTTGTCTAATTCTAATATGTTTGTCTAATTCTTCACACATTGTTCTAAAATATATATATATAATAAAGATAAATATACATGCAAACATAAAATTTTGTTGTTATTCTTGAAAATATTTCATAAACAATTAATCAAATATAAAATAATATAATTATGTTCTTATATTTATAAAATTTATGAGAAGGATATTTTACTTCATATTATTTCTGTAAAACATTTGTCTTTGTAGAGCTGTTGTTTTCAGTGATTGAGTGACCAACTGGGATCACATCCGAAATGAAAAGGATTTTAAGAGAATTTTTAAGGAGAAAAGGAGGCTGTGTACTTTTTGCCACAATGTATGCTGATTAAGAGTTTTTACTATAAAAGCAAATAGGAGCCTAATAGAGAGTTTTGAAAGGTAAAAATAAATATTTATTTTACCTTTCAGAATTGTTTCTCTCCTACCATATATCTTAGCATGTAGAATTATGCAAACAAAGAAGATAAAGACAGTTTAAAAGACAGCTTTAGGAAAGGGCATATGCTCAGTTACATCCCTCTGGAAAAGCTAAAGTATGAAAAAACTTTAGTTATATGTGCATATTTATTTAGTTTTTGTTATAACAGTGTACACATTTTAAAATTTGCGTCCCAATGCTGAAGAGGGTGAAATCTCACCATCATATTGACCTCATAGAAAATAACCCTTTGTAGTGTCAGGAGGTATCAATGGCATATAGGAAGACCAAACACTACATGAAAATATCACAGCATTCAATTGTCCTTTCCTAACTGAAAAAGCATAGTAAGGAAGAATGATGTGGAAGTTATTGATCATTTTACAGAAAAGAATGAAAACAGTGAAAAATATGGAAAGAGTTCATATTCATGGCCAGGATAGAGGAAAGCATCAATATCATTTAACAAAACATTGGTAAAGCCTTTGCAGGGTATTGTGTACAGTTCTGGAAAACCATGCTCAAGAAGAATTCTAATCAAGCAAATACATAGTCAGTCTTTTAAGATTATTAGACAACATATTTCTATTCATTAAGATAAATATAATAAAAGCTTCTGACTCAGTTAATTTTGCAAAATAGTTGAAATTAATATGGTTTATTCCTTTTACATATATGTAGAGAAACAATCAAAGTAAGCAAATATTTAAATTGAAGCACAAAAGTTGAGACAGGAAAAATAGTCATACAAATTTGGTAGAACTTTTTTTGGATGAAATTAAGACAAAATTTCTGCTGTTAGATGAGTAAAATCTTCTAATACAAGTTTGCTAAGCATAGCATCCCATGAGATCTCTTCTTTTATTCTCCATGGGTTTTCAGCTCACTCCTAATTTTTCTTGCTTTCTTTTTTTTTCCCTCTGGTTCTTTCCAAAGAAAAAATAACTAAGGATTTGGGGGATATGAGAAAATGTTTTTGATAACAAGTTTGAAACTGGATTATTGCCATTTAAAAACAGATGGAAAACACTTCTAAATATACTCAGGAGGCTAGAAATCCTGAAAAAGTAAACCCACGAATATCTCAATAAGCAAGTTTGAAACTGGATTATTGCCATTTGAAAACAGATGGAAAACATTTCTAAATATACCCAGGAGACTAGAAATCCTGAAAAAGTAAACCCATGAATATCTCAATAATTCTCAATAAGTCAAAATTCCAAATAGTATTTTAATAGTTTTGTTATAGTATGCTCATAATGTATGTGATTAAAAAAAAGTTACGTTTCTTCTTATTTATCAATGCCCTTATTCACCTTTTAATTTTATTTATCTTTTTATAAGCTTTAAGACTTTTGAACCTATTTGCACAGTGCTTCATATGTAGATAGATTAAAAAAAAAACACTTTATGGAATAAGCTGCGATTTTCATTTACCTTGGTGTATTGGGGCAGTGTGCCAAGGTTCTGTTGCAGAAGGGGATTACAGGAGTGGCTTTTGTGAGGAGCTGCCAGAAGCTTCCCCCATGTCCAGCAGAGCCTGTGCCTGAGGGCTCCAAGATGGACTCACACTGGTCAAGGCTGAGCCCATCAGTGATGGGAGTAACCCCTCTGTAACATCAGATTTGAGAAGGAAAAATGTTATTGTGCGGGCAACTCTTTCAGAAGTGACTGAGTGCTGCAAAGTTGCTTCTGCAGCAGCTGCAGCATAATGTAGTATTAAGGCAATTCCCAGCACGTGGGCTCTGATTGTCCAGTAACAGATATCTGCAGTTTGCAACCTGTGATGAATGGAACGTTGTCAGCTGTATATACAGAGCATCATTTAAGTTAACTCGAAGATGCAGCACTGATATCATTTAACAAAGAAAAATATTGCACATATCATAACGTACATTTTGATCTCTTACATACAATGATTTCAGGCAGCACTAGTTGACATCATTAAACTCCATTCATGTGCTTGTCATTGCAGTTTCCATAGAAACTGGTATTGCAAAAGAAAATGGAGAAATAGGATTGAGGAACATGGAAAAATAGAATTAGAAAAAATATCATTAAAATGAGCAAGCTGCAGTTTACCAGCATTAGACCCTCAACACAGTGAGCAATCTGTGTGCAGAAATCCTGTCAAAATTAATGGCAGTTGTGACAGACACAGCTGCATCATCTGCTTTGTTGCGAGTGATATTAGATTATTTATGGTATGCTAGTGAATTCAAATGTTGTTTTAGTACAGTGTCATAACAGAGGGTTTTGTTTGTTTGTTTTCCTTGGGAAAGAAGGAGAGAGATTATATCCTGGGGAACAGAAAATACCTTTGAGTTTTCTACAGTCAGCTCCTTTCAAGTTTCTTCTTTGTTTCTGAATGAATTGACTTTACGTGGAAAATATCATACTGATTTTTCTTCTTAGTTAATCTTCTTTATTTTTATCTCTATAATACACTTCATTTAAAACATTTCCTTGTTTTTTCACTTCATTTATTAGGCATAATAGAAATAAAACTTACTTGTATTACATGTTACAATGAACAAATAGCTCCCAGCTTTACAATAAAGCCAAAGGTGTTTATTATGTAATGGTAACTCTTTGTATCACCAGAACTTGCACTCAAAATGTCAATGGTTTATTTATTAGAATCTGACACATATCAGCCCTATATTACTTGCAACCTGAAAATACCTCCAGAGCCTCAACCAGCTATGACCTGAAGTATGTATTAGAATAATGGAGAGCTATTGGGAGGGAAGATTCTATTTTCTGATGGCTTCGCTGCACATGTTTTAATTCTGTACATCTTACATACACAGTACACCAGAGACTTTAACTTGTTTTCAATCTGTATTAAAAAAAACCAAAACTAAAGTAATAGTATTGATTTTTAAACTGTGAAGAGAAACATAGAACACTTTAAAAAATCAAATTATATGGTTGCCATTTCTTACCAAAATGGGATCTGAGATACAATAATTTATCTGAAGATATTAATTAACTATTATTAAATAAATATTAATAATTAGGAATTTAATATTAATTATTAATATATTAATTATTATTAATTGAATATTATTATTCCTATATCTTCCTTGAAAATGGAACACAGGTTTTGATTTGCAAATGGAAGAATAAACCCCCCTATTTAAGGCCCAGGTGATTTATTGAAAGAGGTGTCTTAATTACAAAATCCCCTGAATGCAAATCATGGTCATTAGATGATAGTGTTCCTTATCTTATCCATAAGTTAAAATTTTGACCAAGCAATATGGACCATACTCAATATTGCTATACTCAATGGAATTACCTTGTGGGGAATGATCTGAGGCTTTTTTTTTTCTCCCAGACCTTTTAGAAGGCAGATGCTATTTTATATTGTAATAAGGATATGATGTCATAAGTAACAGGAAAGGAACAAAGGAAATATATAAGACTAGACATGTAGAGTAACTCTGCAATTGTGATGGTCAGACAGATGTTGTAACTGAGAATCTCATGTGCCACACTATTTTCAATGAGGTCTATATTGCACAGTCTGCATGTAAATAGCTCAAAATTTGTTCTAGAAGCTATAGAAAGAATATTTAGGTGCTGTTTAGCCTTTGTTTGTCTTTTTTTTTACCTCTGAGTACTCCAATGCATGAAAATTGTCGTCTTGACTGATCATCAGTTGACATAGATCATCAAATGACAATCTTTCCTACTGATTAACAAAGTTAAGAGATGGCCTATTTCTTGCCTTTTTTTTAACAGTGTGTAAAGTTTTTCAGTGGAACTTTAATGGAACTTTTTTTACCAGTGACAGCTTGTGAGGAATCCTATCAAATGGCCATTGGGTTTTTTTGATATTACAATATTAGCATGTACATTTCATATATGATATCTCAGCCCACTTAAGTTGATTAAATACAAGTGGAATGAAGTAAATATTTAACAGGAAAATCTAATCTAGATATGTATTCTATATGTGTACATTTTTATTATCCTGTAAACTTTTAAAATGTTAGCACTACGGTCCAGATAATTAGGTTCTAGTCCTCGTTAAAATGTTCAATATATAGAAAAGATTATGTTCATGAAAAGATCTCCTTTTAGGTAGGGAAGAACTGCTGACCTATCAATACAGTAGTATGCAGTGTAGAATCATCATACAATGATCTAAAAATCCAAAATATTTCTCCAAAAAAATGAGTAATGCTTTATGCAATCATTTCAGGTAAACTTGATTAAAAAAACCCAACCATACATTGTAGAAACTGTATGTTTTAAATTATTTTTCATCCATACCCTTTTAATTATGATTGCAATCAAGAAGGTTAAAATGTAAGAAAAATTCTTATAATCTACTTTTTTCATTTACATAATTCAGTTACTTCAAAAGCTTCTTTTAAAAGTTCCACCATTCCTACAGAAGTTAGGTGAAAGCTTTTTTATTCTATGGAAATGCTATAATTTTAATCTCTTCACCAAAGTTCACATTCAAAAGGAAGGTGAATCAAGTGACACTAGAAAATGGGCCACCACTTTTTGCTTTTCTGAGTGTAGTACCTTGTACATGGTTCCAAGATGAGATCCAATGAAGGAGCTACTAAAGCTGTAAGGAATTTTCACACAGGTTAATAAATTAATGCTTACTCAGTCTTTCTGTGCCAGGAAGTAGTTAACACAGGAGCCACTGACCCTTAATGAGCTACTTTGTAACTTCTAAAAAGTATTATATTGGTGTAAGGTCTGAACCTCAGACCTGGGAACACATGCATTATAGATTCAACTTTTGCTTTTTTTCACATCAAGAAATGCTGTAATCATAGTTCTTCTTTTCTCCTAATTAAATAATACATGTGAAAAATAAATTTCTATGTTTTATGTGTGAGAAGAAGCTTCCAGTGAAGAGGAAAATACTAGATGTCCTGTAGAAACCTATGACGGCTAATTATTTAGATATTATTTGTCATAAGTAATTGATTTAACAAGCTAATGCATGTATACAGTCCATGTAAGATAGCAAGAATATTGGTTCCAATTTCACATGCAAAAAACCCCTTAGTTATACTCCAATTTATTAATAAATGTCAATTATTGGCCGCTTGCTTTCAGAATAAACCTTTTAAAAATGGCATTCATTTTGACAGAGTTTTAGGAGAGATTTTCTTATCAGTGATTGTAACAATATTTTTATTTTAATACTATTTATGGAATTTATAAGGTCAACTGTACCACTGCTTAGGAAAGGGACATTGAGTTATACTAAAATATATATATGCAGTGAAAACCTGTCAGTTACAGAAAAAATCAGTTGTCCTCCATCATGCTTATACTCATTTTTAACTCTTGTCCTGCACAGTGTACTCAAGCAGGATTAATTTATACTTAGAAATTATAAAAGTGAAAGGGACACAAATCAAAGTAACACCAGCTAAGGGGCATTTGCATGCATCTCAAATGGCCATTATAGTTCTAGGTATTTCAATAATTTGCAAAAAAAAAAAAATTACTACTAATTGATCTGCATAAAGATGCAGCAAAATAACTCTGCCTGCACAGTCTTTGTGCAGGTAAAAACAATATGAAGGTTAAAAACTTTTTTTATTATTTATGCTGAGCCAGAGTTCTGCTTGTGCAGAAGATTTAATCTCTTGATGCCAGTTTTGTTTGTCCTGTAATTTCTAGAATTCTTATTAGAAAAATGAGACTTGTATTAGAACTACTAGAATTCCTTTAAGAAATAAATTATATGCTAAATATATATAGTCAGAGAGTAACTTCATCCGAAAATCTGTGAAAGGCTACTAATTTTTAAGAAAGAACCTATCAAAGCTTTTTTTTCAGAAAAGTTTTGTGAGCATAATCTTGCTCAAAATAAACCAGCATTATTTAAATAGAAAACTGCATTAAATTACTGAATTCAGTGAGAGTCACTTGCAGAGCATACTGATATTTGTGATGATCAATATGTTAAATATTAATCAAGCTGTTCTGCAAGAACCCAAACAAAGACCACAACAACAGACTGATGGCACTGGGTATGTTAAATGAATGTGCTATAACAAGGGAATAAGAAAAATGTTTTTTATTTTCCATGTCTTATTTGGTAATTTTATACTTATGAACACGCACACATACATAAATTGTAACTTACATATAGAAAAATGGATATACTCTTCACAATCACATCCAAGTTCAGCTGTTTAGAGACTTAAAGGCTACGAAGAAGTCAAAGTACCATAATACATATCAATACATAAAGAGGTATGCGGTCGCTCTGCTGTAAGTGGCCCGGCTGCTCCACAGAGCGGAGACTCCGAAAGGAGAATCTGAGCGGCCACAGTCTGTCTTAGCTGGGGGATGACTGGCTGTCGCAAGACAGAGCCAATTCCTGGTCACCTAGGACCCCTGGGCGGTATGAGCCACAGGAGGCGTCCTAGCGAAGAAAGACTGGAAGTCACGGACAGCGGCAACTGCAGAGGCGGGGGAGGGAGGG
>NW_005054417.1:2052867-2080948 GCF_000277835.1 Geospiza fortis | reverse complement strand
GGGGGAACGTTGAGTGACAAAAGTATTAACATAAAATAAGGAGGACCCGGCTGATTGACAACTAACGGACACTGAGGGAGGGGGAGGGAACCCTGGAAATCCCCTACTCAAGTCGCCATCTTAGATCAATAGAACTTAATGGGAATAAAATATATAACTTATAAAACTCGACATCAGAACGGTAAAACAATGAAAAACAACATGCACCCCAACAGAGGTAAATTCAACATGTGCACTCACCCACATCCGCATGCTTATATGTCTCCACGTAAATCTCATCAGGAATTGTATAAACACACAGCTCCATGATCCTCTATTACAGCAAAGTTTAAACATGATACAGGTGTTGTTGTTGAACTGTCAAACCTTGCTGAACCTTTGTTGTTCCCAGTAAAGCATCTGAAACTTGTTTTTCCATATTCATGAAGAAATAAAACATTTGTGAAGGAACATAGAGGAAAACAAAAATGATTCCCAGCACTCAGATATAGACGGAATCAGTTTTTAGACAACAACTTGAAAAACAGCTTTTCCAAAACACTACTTTATGCATTCTTGAATGTTTGGATTTCAACACTGAAATGGTAGGGGAAAACCACAAATTCATGTGCAAGTGTTCCTAAGGAAATCATCAAACTTCAAGGAGAAAAGGTCTAGGCACTTGATCATTTACTTAGTCAGCTTAGTGGAAAATAAAAGTTTTTTAAAAACCCAAAGCAAACACAAAGTTAAGATGTCTTCTAGAAACATAACAGAATATCAGTTAAGAAGGGTTTAAGAGGAACACAGAACCTCAACTCTTACCCCATATATCAAAAAAGTAAAAATGAATAAATGAATAAAGATAAATGTTCCTCACGTTTGTTTTTTTTCATTTCTCTACCCAATATTTCTCAATTTCTCCTTATCACCTTGTGAGAGGACTTCTTGAACAAATGATTTTTATTCTGCACTCTATGTAGATGAGGTATAAGTAATTCAAGGTCTCAAGGGTACAAAAATTTTCCCATCCATAACACTTCCCGCTGTTTAAAAATGTCAATGGGAATCTGGCCAGATCTAAAACAATGTGCTATCAAGCCTTGAACAAGCAGGATTTGCTATTCTCTTGGGTATAATGGAAATATCTGAAGGTTACAGATGCTCAAAATCCTGTGGGATTGTGTCTACTTCTTTCAATTTACTTGACTCCAGTTCCTAAATCCATTCTTGTTTCCATTGCTTAACCTTTTAAGAAAATGTGAAAAGGTTTCCTAACATTACTTGCTGAGCTTTTATTTCCTGTATCTTTTTTCATTCTGCTTTCTGGTCTTTCTTCTCTGAAAGGTTTTCTGACACTTCTGGAATTATATCTTCATGGTTTCTCAGTCTTATTCAGGGTAAACTGGGATCTCCTTTGATGTTACATTATTCCTAAGGCTAAATGTTTTATACTTGAATTTGCCTCCATTTGCTTGATCATCATCTCAAGTTTTTGCCTCTTGAATTTTGGTGGTCTTCAAACCCAAAGTAACCTCTAATCTGAAATCACCAAGAAAACTCACTATGTGCTCAACAAAGCAGGTTGTATTTTTAGAATTCGCAGTTTGCTCGCTAGACAAACCCTAAAATGAAAGAATTAAAAAAATATACTCATCCCTGGGGTGGGGGAAGGAGGAAAAAAACAAATAGAACAAAACAAATAGAACAAAGCAAACAGAACAAAACAAATAGAACAAAGCAAAAGCAACACTTCAGAACTATCTTTACCTCAGGTGAATAGACCTTTGAAACATCATTAGTCAATTTTTATAAATAAAGAGAAGAAAAGTTGCTCAGGTTTGGTGCATGTGCAAATATAGAAAAAAAATCAAGTTATTTAATACACATTTTTTTAATATATTAACAGATATATATATATGTATACACACACATACATATATATGAGGAAAGCATACTTAAGATTCTAGTTCAATGAGAAAACAACCACAGTAATCCTTCCTTAAATTTTACACAGCCTATGAGGTCAGAATTGAAAATGGAGATATAAATGTGAGCAATTTCTGCTCACAGTCACACATCAAAATTCTAGGAGCTATAGTCATAGCTTCTGAGTCTTATGATATAAACAACTCCAAGTGACATCACAAGAAAAATTTACTGAGATTGTCAAAATAGAAGCTGGAATCACTGAACTTCCATAAATTATGAAAAAGAAGATAACTTTATTTATGGCCATGGAACAGAGAAAAAAGTTCTCTGCTTGCTATATGCTTCAGGATGGCCAATGAAGACTAGCCATTCAGCAAGGTACAACATTATACATTTCACACCTAACTGAATAAAACTTCCAAGATGTCAAGTTGTTTATCAACAAATCTTATTCTCTTTTTAATATCTTTTGACACTTAATGAAATTTATTTACTGTGAAAACCGCTGTGAATAAACTTTTTAGCTCTCTCTATATATCCATGCATAATGTACACTCCTATACAGTCATGCCTGCATATTGAATCACAGGTACAGCAAAAAAAAATCCTCAAAAAATGAGAACTAGTTCCACTATTTAAAATGTCATAAGTTTTACACATAAGAGTTGGAAATTTTAATTTTTAAATTTAAGTCATTGTAAAGGTTAAGGTGAGAAAGTGAGATACAGATGGCACCACTTTGGTCTGATGGCCTCATACTTAAAACTACACAAAAATTCTCATGTGTTTTTATCATAATGAGTTCTAGTTGAGGAGAGGCATGCCTCACTGCTGGTATTACTTATATATGTGTCCTTGTAAGAACCAACTCCTTTCACAAGAATAGCATCTGAATGCTACTGTGATTATATAAGATAAGCATATGGTTCATTCAGTATAGCTCTGCAGTTGTAGGAGTTCAGTGGCTTTTTATACAAAAGATGATGTTCCATCTAGGAACTAATAACTTGGCATTTTCGCTTTAAGAATGCTCAAGTCAACATTTCTGTAGCTTCAATATTTCAAAGATAAATATATGTAATGATATTATTTTTTAGTCTGATTGGACCTAGGAAAAGTCAAACAAATTAAATGAAAAGATCCCTTTTGATGAATGCTAAATTAATTGATAAATTATTATGTTTACTGCCTAATTTTAGATTTTTTTGTATGCCTATTGGAAAGCAAATCTCCATAGATGCTATACAAGACGAGTGCAGGCCAATGTAAAGAGAAAGTATAATTGTTTAAATTGTCATGTAGGTTTTTTTCAGAGAGGTATTTCTAAATGGAAAGAACATTTGATACATATTCTTAAACTATTCTACTACTGTTCTCTCTATTTTCCAGAGTGTCTTTCATTTATCACAGAATCCTTTAGTCATCTATAGTCATAGTTTATGTATTTGCCAGCCAATGTTCTGTGACACATAATTAAAATGGTACTGTTATGTGATTGCTCTACAGATATAGCTTGTGGACAGCTAGTGCACACTTCCATGATAGATTGCTTTTTTAAGATATTCACAGATCAGATAAAAAAGATCTGATAAAGCAGTGGTACTACAAATCAGATTGTAGCATATGGTTTTAATAAAAACTTTAGGACAAAATATCCCATAATATTTAAAATTTACTTACTATTATGGGATTTTCCTTATGAAGGATATTGCCTTTATCCAATTCATCCAAAAGATGAATTTTTGTGTCATTCCTGAAACATAAGGACCTTGACTCATGTCATCCTGAAGCGTGGAAATCTCTATGGATGAAAAGCCTTCTGGCCAGATAGAAGGTGTTGCCTCAAGAAAGGAGCAAGTTGCTTAACTGAAATCCTTGGCTTTATTTTTTAAATTTCTTCACTGTCCTGTGCTTTCATATAAATCTAAGCCTAAGCCTAAATGGACAATTACAAAATGAATTTTTCATTTAACTTTTAAATTTCATTGTAGTCAGGAAAATAACTCATTAAAATATACCATAAGATTACTGATCGTCTACTCCTTCTGACACTTTGCATTAAATCTACCTATTTAGCTGAGGAAAACGTGTGTTGTATATTGCAATCCTGCTTGTGGCATGAATCCTCTTAAGTGTTAAAGTGCTGTGTATCAATTTAATGAATAAACATTTAAACTGAAATAACCTACTTCTCAAAATTTACTATACCTACTGAAATAACCTACTTCTCAAAATGTACTCTTTCAAAAATAAAATTTAAAGCTAGTTTAGATATTGTTTTTTTCTACCACCAGACATTTGGAATGAAATCTATTTTCAAAACACTTTGTCTGGATTGCAACCCCTTAAATGGGGAGATGCTTTGTACTTTGCCAAAAAGTAAAAAGTTATTCTGAAGGATGATTAGGAAATTGCTACAAATAGAAAAGCTAAATTTTGCCTCAGTTAAAAACACACACAATGTTTCTTTCTTCACAGTTTTCAAAAAGTACATTTTCCCCATTTTTATTTCTAAATAGCCTGTTATTCTTCGTTATTAAACTGTGTACTGGAACTTCCTGAAGAACTCTAGACATTACTTGCTTTCTCAAATGTGAACCACAGAAAATTCAGAAACAGCAGATATAATAAAATTCAATCTAACATAGTATAAGTAAATTTCTTCTAATTAGACTGACAATATAATTTTATTACCATTTGTGAAGAATAAGTGTTGCAAGCAGAGATCAGAAAAGGCACAGAAAATTGTGAGACCATAATTTTTTTTGAAGAGAGATGGCAATGTTACATCCCAATTTCGAAGAAGCAGCATTAATCAGGAATTACGTGGATCCTATTCATTTCTCCTATTCATCTTCTCCAAGTCCTTCTTCTTTTTCCAAATGTCATGAAGATACAATTGCTTTTATTTTTTAATCAAAGCTCAGCTACTAGATATGATATAGTCAGTATGTGCCAGTATTGTTTACCATGACATAATGCTCTAAATCTATTTTTCTTTACTGACTTAGAGTACTCAAGCTTCCTTATACAACTTATATAAAGCCTGAATGGGATCTCAGTTGTTGTGTAGGCAACATAATAAACCGCTCTGAATTTTTTTTTTTTTTTTCCTAATAGCACCCATATTGCATTTGGAAGAAAGTGGAAATCTGTAGAACACAGGGGGAACCTCATCCCAGTCTGCAACTCCTTGTGAAAGGAAGAGGAGGAGCAGACACTGATCTCTTCTCTGTGGTGACCAGCGACAGGACCCCAGGGAATAGCCTGAGGTTGTGTCAGAGGAGGTTTAGGTTGGATATAAGAAAAAGATTTTTCCCCCAGAGGGTGGTTGGGCACTGGAACAGGCTCCCCAGGGAAAGGTCACAGCAGCAATCCTGACTGAGCTCAAGAAGTGAATCCTGGGGATGGTTCTGTGCAGGGACAGGAATTAAGCTTGATGATCCTTGTGGGCCCCTTCCAACTTGGCATATTCTACGGCTAGAGTTTTTACTAGGGCAAAGATATCCTAAGTTTCAGTCTTTTTCTCAAGGACAAATCAGTCTAAAAGTCATGAATTCTTATGACCAAGTTCAAAATTTATTCATTATGGTTACGCCCTCAGTCACAGTATTGGAAAAAAAAGGGGGGGAGAATTGAAGTAGATATAATTTTTTCAATATTTTTGTGGCACTGTGACACCGAAATTCTTTTAAAAATTGGGTATTGAAACTAAAATGATTTTTTTTTTAATTTTTTTTAATTTGAAGATAAGCCAAGATTTTCTAGTGAAAGGACACAAAGAATTTAATCTATCTGGGCACAGAACCAAAGTATACCTAAATTATATTACATTATTAAACCTTTATTCCCTGAGATTTGTGTGCTGTAAGTTTTGTCAGTGGTAAAACTTACATTGAGGTTTTGCCTTCACTTGAATTTCCCATATAAAATGACCACTCTGTCTATTGCTTTTTAAAGTATCCTCTCCTGAGACTATATCAGGAGCTATAAAACTGTAAGATTTTATGATATATGGACATAAAATTCCTCTGGATTCTTTTACAAACACAGTTTTGTTAACAAAAATCACATGTGCCACAGCAAATACACCTGCCAAATGTTGGAACCATTCAGCATTGCTTAAAATAACTGCTTAGTCCCTGAGCAATCTGGCGTGTGCATCCTGCTGTGCTCTCTTGAATTTTCAGTTTGATTTGTCTTTTTTCTGACCATATGCAATGCACTCATTTCTTTCTGCTCAGCGTGCTGGCATGCTGCTGTGACTTCTCACAGGAAAAGCTTTGGAAGCTGCAGGACACATTTAAGCCCTTGAATGAATTTTTCCAGTAATGATGTATGGGTGCCAAAATTTTCTCCTGCCCTTTTTAATAAGCACTCTACTGTTTGACTTACTGCTGATTTTGCTTTTAGCTGAGGATTCCCTGGTGAGCATGGGGTCAACATCCTGTTCTTTGTGTTGTCTCTCTCCACAGACATGCTTTCTACAGATTCACAGCAGTAATGATTTTACCTTCTTTCTTGTTCTTAGTGTAAAGTTCAATGCAAATGAATGATGATATTCAAATATGGGTCCCACTCTGATTTGACAAGGGAATTTCCTAGAGTATTCATCATATAATTTATTCTAGCAGAACCCACTAAGAGAAGAAAATAATGATAAAAAGAAGTCTTCAGCCCATTAGGTTCACCATTAAAAACTCAAATTTCTGGGGGAGGAAGGACAGGAGAAAAATATTTTACCATTTTGATAATTTAACAGAACAAATTTGCAGTTGTTTTTGGGGACATGGGGACATCCATTAAATCTAAATTACCTGGAGGGAGAGATTTGGGAGGCAGTGATTGCCAGGAAATTCTGGTTTACATCTGCTGCGGCATACCCCCCTCCACAGTCCTGATATGCCAGACCATGTCTGCTTAGTTGAAGAATCCTTCTCTTACTCATGAGTAGTCCTAAACCTATACAAGTGGCACTTCAGTAGTGTAGCTTCATAGTCTCCCAGAACAGGGAGAACCAGTGTTACTTATGTCACACAGAATCTTAATCATTAGATGAGAAATGTAAAACAAAGAGATTATTTTATTCCATTAAACTAGAAATAAATATTATTTCATTTAATAGGAAAAAATCAAAGAATTAGTCACTTCAATGTTAGGTTATGCTTTTCAGTTTTCATTTTCTGTTGCAGTCCCTCAGCTACGTTAGCAAGACACTTTAGAATGGTTCTATACAGTTAATTAAAAATATAAATAAAGGAGACAAAAAAGTCTCTGGCACTGAGGTAAAATGGCCCTGACTATGTCACAGCTGTCCTCAGAAGGCTAGATAACTCTTTAGAGATTTATTTGGAAGAGAACTAAATAGAGAAATCCCAGAGATAAATGGAGTAAGCTAACAAGTAGGAGTTGATATTGACTGCCAGTCCAGTGTTCTTGCTGACCCTCCCGTATTATACAGCTCATAGATTTCCTGGGCTGAGGTTTTAGATACTAATGAAATCTTTATTAAAAAAAAATGTAATGCATGAAATCATTGTCTTGGAGTTCTCTTACCCACACGGCTAAAGATAGGATGAAGCACAATATCTATCACTATTCTCAATTTACAGTAAAATCACCTAATTTTTGTTGAATTCTTTCCAGTTGAGATCTTCCTTTCTGTTCATGGAAAATTTCTACTAAGACATTGAAAAGCAAAAAAAATGTAGTCACTTTCTCCCTTCCTTTATCAAATTTCTGCCACTTTCCTTTCCATATTGCTTATTTTAAAGGTTAATCTTTATATAAGAAACTTCTCAGGATTATAGGATTTAACAAGCTGCAAAATTTCTTATTAAACTCAGGCACAGTATACCAGATGGTGAAATAAAGACTTGGAATGCCCAGAATAAGTAACACATCTCCTGTGTGTGCTGTGAGTTTTAGGAAGCCCTTTTTGGATTTCTTGTTGAAGGTAGTTGTCATGCTACACAGACAGTATCATTTTTTTTTTAAACAGGATGGAGTGCCTAATGGCATAATTTGGTTCTTCAGCTGTGCAATGACATTTAATCAGCAGTGCTTCCCATAATAATCTCATAGAACTACACATCTTAAATGCAATTACTAATTTAAAATGCACTACTGATCTAAAATATACAGGATAGTTTAATTAGTTGATGTGCTGTGACCACAGATATCTGCATTTTTCTGTTTTCTAGATCATCTCTACATTCATCAGGTTCATGCTTGGATTCTGAAATGGTTATATAGAAAATGAAATGAGTATCACATAAAACATTTTCTGTTATCTTATTCAGAATGTCATCTGAATGACTTACTTTGACCCAAACATGTACAAAAAGGAGTTAGTGGATGGATGACCCTGGAAACGTGCATAATACTGTTTCCTTTAAAAATAACTGCATTTGCCTTAATATTCTAGGTTAATAAATATAAATTATTATGATTTGTGAGAAAATGCGTGGTCATAGAGCTTAGAATCAGATATTCTAAGAACACCTCCTTTAAAAATGACCAACAAAGCGAAGTTGCAATTTCTTGCTTAACTTCTACTTGCTAGCAGCTTGGTCTTATTCAGTAAAGATCTATGAATAGATTTTGGTAAAAAAAAGTAGTGGATTATAAGGTCACTTATCTACAATAAGTGTACCAATAAGATGCAGTCGTATTTCAAGGAATATTATTTCAAAGGCTTCTATATCCCAGGGAAATTTTGTTTAAATACATGCCCAGTTCAGGGTCTACACTGATTATTTCTGTGTTAACAAAGTAGATGTGTATCTGTTTGCAAAATAAGTTGATGTGTTGTGCATATGTTTTTTAATTATCATTCTAAATCAATAGAAAGAAGAAAATCACTTTCTAATGGCAAGTATAATCTTACAGGTTAGGCAGAAAAAGAAATCTGATTTGTTATACACAATAAAATCCATGACTAAACACTCAAGAATATATTACTGGGTTTATTGCTGAATGACAAAAATAATTCTTGGATGGATGCCTAATAGGAACAGTGATGGTTTTGAAGGAATTTCCTTTCAGATACATTAAACTATGTAACTGAAAAATTGATTTTAGGATGCTTCTGGTTAACAGAATAGTGCTAGCTCTGGATTGCACTGAGGAAAGATTATTTTTTAGTGCGTCTTGAACCACTTATATCAAAACTTAAGTTTTTACTTTTTTTTTAGCAGTCAGACAAGTTTACAGATCTCAGAATTATGAGGCGTCTCATTCAATGAAATAATTTTGAGCAATTTCACACTTTTACATAATTGAAGTATTGAAGCTTATGCCTTGATTTGAAATGATCAGCTATCTGTGGTGAAATATTCTGGTTAGTAGAAAACAAAGAGGTGATCCCACCTGCATTTAATTGTAAGGTAAATGAAATACTAAGTATCCATGAAAATCATTTTGTAACCATTAGTTAGTTTGGTTATTATTGCATTGAATAAATGTTTGTAAACCTGAGGCTTTCAAGGCAATGTACCTTCTATGAAAATTAGGCTTAATATTCCTTCTATAAAGGTCAGAGTTCTGATATACAAAACAAGAGCAGGCGGTGGCTAAAAAATCAACCCGTATAACTCCAATAGGTTGATAACTGCAACTTTCAAAACAGAATTAATCACAAAGTATAAACAATTAAGAATTACAAAAAAACCCAAAAAACTACAATATAAACAACAGCTGGCAACACCCAAACTGTGTGATGCAGTTGACATGATGGAGGGGGAAGGGCTCCAAACAGAAAGACACTAGGTTTTGGTTTGATAAAACAAAGAAATTCTTGAAACTGGTGAGGCACAGAAACAGGTTACCTGGAGGAGTTGTGGGTGGCCAGTTCCTGGAAGTGTCCAGGTTGGATGGGTCTTTGAGCAATATGATCTAGACGAAAGTGTACCTATGGCACCAAGTGTACCTACCCATGGCAGTGAGGTTGGAATTAAATGACCTATAAGGTCCCCTCCAACCCAAACCTTTCTGTGGTTCTGTGAATTAGGTTTTTCATAGGTTAAAAGCAAACATGAATGGAAAATATTTATAAAGCCTAGTTCAAGGCATTCCTTATGGGAACAGACCTAGGGGAAGAAGAAGAATTTTTCAACTTTCTGCAGCAAAGAGTTCTTCACTAGATAGGTAAACATAAAAGTGCTTCCTACATAGCTATGGTACCATCCACAGCAGGAAAACAACCTGTCAACCTTTATTCTAATAAAGAAAATTACATTAATTAAGAAGATTAATGTCTTGGACTTAAGAATAAAATAGAGTGTTCTAGACAATCCAGATATTTTACAGTGTGTAGTTTGCCCATAAGAGCCATCGTATTCTGTCAAAAAAGGTCGCCAAAAAGTTTTAAGTGCTGACTTCTTTCTTCTGGAAAAAGAAACGGATACCTGTATGAGAGAAAGAGAGCTTTCAGATGTATCCTTAGTGGAAGTCAGGATTGTTGTTTCTTTTATTGTAAATATATGTTCATTTCAGGTGCCAGAAATAACAGTTTTCCACTTAACTGGACACATGAATATAATGATTTTTTTTTAATCTGCCTGGTAGTGTATTGAGCATTTATCTGTTCTAGATATCTCGGACACTTCAAAAGAGCTGAAGCTTTTGGCACATCTTTATTTTGATCAAAAGATTAGTTGACTGGCTCTCCTACTTTACCGTACAGCACAAGAGAAGGTCACACTTACAGGGTCAAGGGAAGAAGAAAATATATTCCCACTGACTGTATCAGTGAATCTCTGTTGTGAAATAAGGAATCAAGAATAAAATTTTAAACCTTAATAAATACAGTAGAGACATGTGTTTACACCTGTAGAATTCATTCCTTCAAGATTTTTGCATTCAGCACTTATTTCAATTTTTTTACTTAAGATATATATGAATGTTATTATAAAAGCAATTATGGTATTTTTAGTGTCATCTACAGAGATATGTAAGGAAAATTCTGTAAATGTCAGTATGGCTTTTAGAAGAAGATAATGTGAATTTTTTTGGTTTTTTAAAAATAATTTAATAGAGACTTGGCAAGGACACAGAGAAATGCAATATATCTAAGAACCATTAGATCTTTCCTCCTGGTTGTTCCACACTTCTGCACATTTCGGTTTTATAAGCACGGATATGAAAGGTAACACTGATAAAAAACTGGGGGGGTGATAATTTTTTAAAAAATTTTGTTTGTTTGTTTGCTTTAATTTTCTCTCACTAACTGACTGTATATTGACATCTAGACCATCATAAAAGGGCATGTATCAAATATTAACTAAATGTGTTTGAATTATTGAGGGCATTGAAACAGTCTTATTTCAGATTTGTTTGTGTTCTTTATATGCTTCAGAGCCAGGTATCTGTAACTTTTTGGGGAGATGTATTTCACAGATTGTTAATTATGCAATGCAGTTTGAAGAACTGATGCAGTGAGAATGGATGGAACTCCTTTTCTGCAAAAAATCTAAACACCCCTGGGGTGTTCTGTAGAATTAATTCCAAATTGAATCTTGGAAGTAAATGAGATAAGTTCCCTACTTCTCTAGGTTATCAGAAAACTATTAACAAACTTTAGCTTTGTTAAAAGAAATAATAATGGAGCTCCATTTCCACAACATTAATTTTTCAAATCTGGTTATATCATTGAATTTTAAGAGCATGTAGAATTTCTTCACCTACCCCATTCAGAACTCATCACAATGGTGCACTTTAAAACAAGAGACCTGTGGGAATAAGCTTTTGTATTTTTTGTGATTGAATGAGGAATTAGAAATTTGTCCTTGAGGCTTTGTATTTAAAGTCAGTGCAGTTGATCCATACCAAGTAAGTCTTGGTATCAGTCTGCTGAACACTGGGGAGACATACTACAGTTGAAGGTTTAATTCTGCAGACAGAAAGCTTTGGGTCTAAAATATTTTTGCTGAATCAAGTGTGCATTAATGTTTTCTCATTCTCTGACTAGCTCTAGAGTTAAAATTATTTTACTTAAAGAATATAAGTAATTGGCTTTTATTCTTGTAATTTCTGTTGTCACTGGTATAAATTAATTGCAAAGTATTTTGTTACCACCCGACAATGGATACCACTGAGACAAATGCATGGTACCTTTCTGCTATTTTTCAAGTATTGTCTACAAAAAGGGAAGTACATTATTTAAGGTAGCTAAAGGCTTTGATGGTAGAGGACCTGTCTAACCTCAAAGTCTTTTGCATTTATGTATATCTACACTAACTTCAGAGGTTAGGGGAGAAAAAAACCCTCAGCTAAGCTTTAAATTAATGGTGTTTATGTCTGTGTTCCTTAATGTGGCCTTCCAAAACTCATATAAAAACATTTATATGATCAGGGAGAGGAAGTAAATGTCTTTAATTATGGCTTACTGCATAATTAGTCCACTCCTGGGAGTACTAAAACTCTGCCTAGCCATATCAGAAGGCCGATGAAAGTTTTTGAATGAGGCTGATTGCTGTAATACAGATTTAGGCTAGACTGAGTTAATTCCTGCAATGTTAAATAGTATATTCTTAGAGAACTTTAAATATTTTAACATCAACTATTTCAAATTTTCAGGTGCCACTGCAGACATCTAAATTCTGAAATATAAAATCTGATAATCCAACATTCACAGCTCCACTTGCTGCCTCTGTACATGTAAGCAAACCTTTCGGTGAAATGAACCCTGCCTGCACAGCAGGATAAGATTAGTTATTGTAGCCAAGGGAAAACAAACATCCAAGCAGGTGTTCCTGTCTGTGAATGTTATTAATATTTTATGCTATATCTCCATTTAAATATTAAAGAAGATAGACTTTGGCACTTGTGGAATTTTAGATATGGGTTTCTTAGAACAGTTTATCTTTCTCTCCAGCCTTTGAATATAATGAATCAACAATAGTAGTCTGAACTGCATACTCTTTGCAGCTTCAACAAAAGTATTAACTCAAAATATGGATTGTACAGGTAAACTAAGAGTTCATTTCACAGTGCAGTGCTAGAAAAGATTTCATAAATGAGATAATTTTGCCTTTAAAATGTGAAGTAAATAGCCAAAATATGTTCCAATTCTATTTCTCCTTGAAGAAACACTGGTGTTTATCTCCTTAAGTATTACTGCCAGTGAAATCAGAACAGCAACATCTGAAAGAAACAGGGCAGAGTTAAATATTAGTCTTATTCCCCAAGATCTATGGTTAAAATCTTGCAGCTTTTCAAGATGTTTTTGATATTTTGATATATCATACTGCCTGTTATTTATTAATAAAAATAAGAAAATATCTTTAGATTTTGTGAACTTTTAAAAAAATCTGCAGAAATATTAACACAAGAACACAAGAAATGGTGTCTCCTACTAAATTCTTGCCCCTGGTAGTTAGGAGTTTAAAAAGATTGTCCTTCTGTAACCTAAAATAAAAACTAGGAAAAAAAAAAAAAAAGAAAAAGAGATATGTTGTTTGACGTATGAAAACTTGTAGTTTTATGTATCTGGAACTATGCCATGCATTTTAATAAGTTGTAAGAGTATGTAATTATAATTGTGCATATAAACACATCTGTAATGTTGCATAAAAAAATCAACAGCGCTTTAGGTAAAGACCTTGCTCATGGCAACAGTGAACTTTTTCTGCTTTTTTTTCCCCCAGTTACTATTATGTAGATTCTTCAGCACCACTAGCACTACCAATAAAATATCACAGAATGATTGTTCTCCTTTGCAAAATCCAGATTCTTTTGTTTTCATTACATTGAGATAAAGGTAAAAGGAAAATTTAAAAATCTGTCTCAATATGTTTTTAAAATGGTATCTAATCTTGCTGATCAGAAAGTTTTGATCTCCTTGGCTTCTACATGTTCAGCTGGAGTTGAAAATGCCCATCATCTTTCTGCAGGTATTTGAGACAGGAAGTGAATAAGCTACTTTTAGATGCCTATAATGCAGACATCTGTGCTTGTCATCATAAGTTCCTTTCCTACTGTAGATGGAGAAAGACAAAGACTTTAAAAGAGCAATTAATATGATATTCCATGGGTCTCCACCTCAGGGTGACATGAAGCACCCCAAGGTGCTTATTTCTCCCTGTTGACAGCAAAAGTAGTGTTGAGTGACTCATTCAGGGGTATTTAATCAGTTTGATCCTGTTTCTAGTATCTAAATGAAGAATGGAAAAACAAGAAAAGCAAAAAAGCCAAGAGCAATAAACTATAGTAAAATTCTGTCACTTCAAATCTGACGGCTATTTGACATGTTAGTCTCACCAATGCAATTTGAAGAGGTTCTCTCTGTTTTTAAACACCAGTATCTTACAATTCTAGGAATATACAAATGAATAAAAAAAAAATCATGAAATATAATTGCACACAACTCAACTCAGTCTATGTTATTCAGAAGAGTATAATGTGAAATCAGTGGAATACTGCTCAATGGAATATATTTATGCCTGGCATGGATCTGTCTTCATGGGATGGACTTCAGTCAATTCAGAAGGAATTGAGACACCCAATCTGATAAACATTTGTTTGAGTCAATTACATTTGTTCAACCAATCAATGACTTGGATTTATATTAAAAAGACGTTAGGGAGCTAGGAAATAAACAAACTTGATGGACAAGCACCACTTTAAAGTATCGATGATTTCCATGTAAATTAAAATTATATAGCTGAAAGGGAAATAACTACTCTGGAGAAATATTTGGCAGTCTGCCTGTTTATTTCAGCTATTCAGAGAGCAAACAAGGGTGTCAAGGCTATTTAGAATTACATCTGTAACTTTTCTTTGATGCTGAGTGTTTGGGAATTAGTAAATACTGCTTAAGGGCTGGTCTCGTGACTGAGATGAAGCTGAAACCAATGAAGTTTGGTAGTAGCACTGAAGCTAGGAATGTGGAAAAGCTTGAACTTTCCAATTTAATTATATAAAGAGTGTTATAGCATTTATTTCACAGCAATTCTTCTAGCTGATTTACATGTCCCTCAGGACTAATCATTTTCCTTATTCCACTAGTCAGACTACTAAAAATATAACCTTTTGTTGATGGTAAAGCAAGAGACTAAGATGGAAAATTGCAATTATTGTGAATTTTTGAAACACAAAACACCCCCAACTCTGTTGTAAGTTTAAGAGAGAACAACAAATTATTATTAAGTTAATCAACTATAATCAGGGTACCACCTTGTGATCAAGGATACTAGTTCATATAAGTAAAAAATTCTTTCTTAAAGTAAAACCAGAGAAGGGTAGTTGATCTTCCAATTTTAGTATTTTATTTTCCTTTCCTTTTTTCTTTTTTTCCTCCAATTACTAGCATGGAAAGTGTAGAACTTAGGAGAATAAAACAAAACAACCATAAAAAGCACAAACAAAGCTATGTTAACATTACTAATCTATCAGATACTCAATTTGTTCTGCATGTAACTTTTTGTGTAAAAGTGAGCAGGCTAGACACAACAAGCACAAAACTTTTATAGGGTGGGTATTTTCCTTGAGGACTTCTCAATTCAACAACTTCCAATGAGTTGCTTGCTAGCAACAAACTCATTTCAGACTTTTACAGGCTTTTAAGAAATTATTGTTTTATAATTACTGAAGATATTCTTTCTCAGGTTTTGCTGTTCTGTAAAATCCTTAGTATATCATTGTCTCTGATTTTATTTTCCCACTTTAAATTAACTAGAATTTTTTTTTCTCTAGATGAACACATTCATCTTGCCTATGAGTCAGGAAGACTCTCCCCTCCCTTTGCTCCATGCAGAGTGCAGGGGCTGGGACATGGCAAGCAGCCTAGCCCACATTGAATCCTGATCCTCACTTGTGGCCTGTTAAAAAAGCAGGGCACATAGTTCATGAAGATCTGTAGATGGAACAGTAGGTGCCACTTAAGAGTAATCCCCAAAGTAGGGGAAGTGTCTACACTGGTGACTGACAAAAGCTCATATCCGCACTTCAAGGTCAGGGTGCAAAGCCAGCACCAGCTGGTTATGCAGGGGTCTGTTTCAGCATGTGGACACCTCTTGAACTTTATATTTAGGGATTAGTATAAGACTGAAAGAATTAAGTCTGAACTGTGTTCCAAAAATTGATTTTAACATTGACTGTTGTCATTCTATTCATCACAGGCATCCATGTATAAAGTGATATATTTTTTCTCACTTACTGAATTTGCAGTCTAAGAAAAATCCTGTAAAAAAACCACTCTGAACTAAAAGAATTCTTCATGGGATAAAAGTAGTTCCTTGATTCTGTTCGGAAGTAATTTAATTTAATTAGTTGTTTCTTTCTTTATATGGTATTAGTAAAGGAGATTCTTAGAAGGAGACTAAGATTACCAGTTACTTTTTTTTCCACAGCATTTATTATTTTATATAAGCGTATACTGCAATTTGTTGGTTTTTCTTTCCTTAGAAAAAACTCTTCTTCCACATTCCTTATGCCAGAATGTTCTTATATCCCAATGCTTTTGTTTTCCAGCTCTTATTGTTGCATTCCTTATTTTCATATTTAATTTTTCCAATTATCTCCTCCTTTTTTTCCCATATATTGAATTGTACAGCCAAAAAGGAAAATGTTTTGGATCCAGTACCTCCCCTTAATCACAAGAGTATGATTAGAATGACATGTGCAATTACATAATTTTATCCTGAATGCTTTTTAATGTTTATTTTAACTTTTTCCCCTATTAAATACTTAATCATTTCTAGAAGCAGAAAGATAAGTCTGCTGAGGACTAGCTAGACCTCCTTGAACTATTGTGGAATATATAAAATATCAGAATTTTTTTTAAATATCCTAATAATCTATAAAGAAACAAAGCGATATGCAGCAGATAGTGCCATAAAAACTGCAATGAATATAAATGGAGCGATAAATGTTGAGTCACAGTTTTATTGTCATGTTTATAATGTCTGCTGCTTGAAGCAACAATATTTATTGCAGTGTGCCACTCACAGTTGACCAAGTACTAAAAAGGTGTAGTCAAAAATCATAATATTGGAAAAATTATTATCGAGTCAGGTGCCCAGAGGTTTATAAAAATATTTCAGGGAAAATATCTTCATCAGGTAGGAGAAAAGTCTTAATAATATTACAAACAAGTTTATTAATATTATATTGATCAATATTTTTTCCAAAGGATTAATAAGAGTAGTTACCTTACCTATGGCCCAAGATTCTATTCTCTATGATGCAAAATGTAAAATTTCTATTGAAATCAAAGAGTATTATTTATCCCTGAATTCCAGGTATTTCTTTTAACACTTCAGTGTTAAAACTTGTGACAAAAGTTTTTTGTCACTTCAGTGACAAACCTTGTAAAATAACAATTGTGAAGGAAAACTAACTACGTTTTGGCTTGAGGAACACTCTGAGATGCTACTTCCATCTTAAAACTTTGGACAAATAATTAATAACCCAGGTGAAAAATGAACAGTTCTTTGATTTCACCTTCACTTTCCCTCATTTAGTAGTCATGTGTATTTTCTTTTACAGGTGTTACCCTTTTTGGTTTATCTTTGAAATTTTTTTCTCTCTTCTTCATCCTGTTGCATTTCAAAAAAGAAATCAAATATGGTTACAAACCCAATGACCCAGTTTTCTTGTTATTGCTTAGTCTTCTGGAATTTACGTCCATTAAACTTCTGCTAAGATTATCCTTTGCATTTTTAAAGATATTTGGTGCAATACATTTTGACCACACATTTTTTATTGAAATTGATGTATACTTACTCTTGCATACACAACCTAATTTTCTGGAGAGCTAGTGATCATTCAAGGGTAATTACTATTACACTTAGTCTGTTTGTTACAATTTTTTCTGAAACAAACTCAAACATGCTACAAACTACCTTTATTTTTCCAGTTTTTCATGTAAATGACCACAGATAGCAATCATGCATTCATGGACTTTCACCCTGTGTTTCAGATAATTTAATTCTGAAAATTAACAGGAAGATCCTTTATGTGATTTTGGAGTTTGTTGTCACAACTATGCCTCCGATATCTGTAATTTTGTGGAATGTTTGACACATTCCAGTCAAAAGCACCACTAAACAAGCTGGAGGAGAAAAGGCCAGAAAAGAAATATTTAGATTTTCTATTAAAAATTAGTCCTTAATTCTTTGTCATTTTGCCCAAAGTCAGGATTAAAAAAAAGTCTTGACTGCACAAATGAAGGTAAACTCTTGGAAGAGCTGAGAAGCGAGTGTTAACTCTTTGTGATCCAAGGACAAAACTTCTCTAAATCCCATTCTAAGTGACCTAAATTCTAGGAATACATTGAAAAGCTGGATTTCTTCCAGGAGATTGATGATGATTTTTCTAATGCCAAGAGCTTTAGGAGTCTAACACACTGTGTTCACTTTTACTGTCAAATGTATGGAAGAAGTTGAACTGCAGTCTCTTTCCTTCCATGGCCCATCTCATCTTGTTATTTCAAAGCATTCAGTTCTTCTCTTTAATTCTAAGACCCAAATTAACATAATTAACACTTTAAAATAAAGTGGATACGAGAACTGTATGTGAGCTATTGATTGCTAGAAGAAAAAAAAAAAAGGTAGGAAAAGTGTAAAAAAAAAATCAACCTGTTTTTCAGAATGTATTTGTGAGAGCACTGATTGATCTGGCAAGTTGAAATATTTGTAGGTATATTTTAAATTACTAAAATACTATTTTTCAGACATTATATATTTTTTTGTTTTTTCTAATAAAATTTATGCACTACACATAATATATATGCATCCATTTGTACAGAAGACAGAAGTATGCCCTTTTCTTGTGTATCAAGCCTCAAATTCAGTAGTCTTAAAAAAAAAAATTGAACACTTATATCATGGTATGGGTAATAATGCCATGTCATAATTAGCATTGACTCCACAGAAACAACAAGTGCAACAAATGAAAATAAAAATTGTTTATTATTCTTTAATCTTCTCACAGCCTTCCTCAGGACAATGCTTGGGAAAATTGTGCCTGCTGCTCTCTATAGAGAAAGCTGCCGCCACACATTTATCAGACTTTATCTGCATCTTGAAGTTCAGCTGACAGGAAATTTTATTTATGGACATATGAAAGAAAAGCATTTTCTGGAGAAGCGTCTATGCATCAGCATGAGTATTAAGAAAGTCTTGTGACATAGAATTAAAGTCATAAAGACCAACTTCAGATTGTGTTTTTCTCTTTTTCTCTGTCACTGAGGCAATATCTCACATCATTTAATTTTCTGAACATTGACATGATTACAAAACTAAGATAGATCAGGGGTGTTCAAATTTCTGCATAAAATCTGTTCTGCATCAAACTTTGAGTGAATGGAAATAGTCTGCAATTTTGTACTTTGTACACATGCTTATAGATGTTTTAAAACACGTTATTCCTTCTTACTTTGCTCTGTGCTGGGCAAGATTTTAACATTGTGCCAAGAACATAACTGGAATGAGGAAGCATACGGAGAACGGGGAGTTCTCAGCCAAAGGCTCCATTTGGAATTTAAAAAAACTAAATTATATTATTTTATGCTGTCCAATAACACAAAGGGTTATAGGACAGCAGCCAATTGCTGCTGATAATTTCTAATTTTTTACAATAGGTGATGATAGATGTTTTTCCTTTTTTTTACTAATTTTTATTTTTCCAGATTACTTTCCCGTTCTTACAGTTACGACAGCTAGTGACAGATAGCAATTCTTACTTTCTGAGGATATTTTCAGCTTTTGCCAGACTACTTTTTGCCTCTTTAGGTGATAAGTTACCATTACACATCCATGCTTTCACACTTATTCATATTATCTCAAGATGCCTCCAGCTTCTAGGTGTCCAGCTGTGCTTCAAATACAGTGCTTGTTCAGTGTACCAACTGTGTCAGATATCTACATAGAAGCCATTTCATTTCCTCCCATTAGAATCCTTTCCCAGCTCCTGAGTCCATAACTTAGCTTGGATATTTCTCATCTCTGTGCAATGTACAAGAGACAACCTTGATGCCATTGTGTCCTGTATTCAGTGAGAAGGAAAATTTAGTATTTTTCCAGAAAACACTCAAATCACATTCCTGTTTAGTATTGACACCTTAAAAAATACCAAGGAAGAATAATATTTTCTGATTTAAATAACATAATGAAGCACCTGACAATACACCTAAAATCTGCTTTGTAGTGACAGATTATAAAGTATTGAAAAAGATGGAAATTAAAAATTAGACCATAAAATATGGAGACGTGTGATGAAATGTGATCATAATGGAGGCAGCAATCTCTGCATACTAGAATATCCATACGAAATAGTAATGAGGACTATATATATAAAAGCTATTAAAAATCCCCTTACATTTCTTTTGATAACTAGAGGGAAGGAGGTTTGGTATTTCTTTTATTTTATTGTAATAAATAACTTTAAGTATATGCCAGACTGGAACAAAAAAGGTATTAAAATTCTCCTCTGGGCAGCATTGTTCAATAATCATCTGCTAAAAAGTATCTTTTTCTGTCTTAGTCTGTGTCAAAGTTAAGATATTTGGCTAGATAAACTACTGGTCTGATCCATTATTGCAATTCCTATGTTCCTATGGCTTTTTATTTCCTCTGTAACAATTACTTTGAACTGGATAATACAATTTAATGCCCACTTCCCCTGTTATTTGGAATGAATAATACTCAGTATAATAGGAAAGCCTTACAAAGAGCTTTTACTTCTGAGTAGTGAAATGATGCACTGACATTTTCAATAGTGAATAGATTTCACAACCAACACATTAATAGCCTTTAAATGGAGAAAGGTCTGGTTGTACATCTTCAAAAAGCTTCTGAACTTGAGATAAGTCTTTCCAGTAGGAAGACTTATTTCTTTTTAAGATCATATATTGTTAAAATTTACAAATCAGGTCCAGATTTTCTTGTTTCCTTTTTTTAATTTTTTTAACTGTGTCAAAGTTGATACTCTAGACATATAATTAAGTATATATTTTAAAAGTACTATGCAGCTGAGTTAAAAGTTCCATGTCTTGGCTGTCTCACAAGACACAAGCTTTTCTGGGTTTTGTAAGCGTATTAGTGCATAACATGCAAGATCTTATGGATAACACTTTGGTCATAGCCCTACATGTTTCTGAATGATATTATTTCTACTTCAGTAAATGATGACATCCTATGTTATGAGGATATTAAGCCTAAAAATTAAAACCCCCACCTTTAAACAATTTTCTCCTTCAAGCCTCCTGTGGAGTCCTGTTGGACTAATAATTTAAGGGACTAAGAAGAGGTAATATAAATAAAATTTTAAAAGCTGTTATTCTCACTCCAAATTTGCCCTTATTGATAAACTGAATAGAATTGGTGCTGATGGATCATTGAAGACAGCATTTCTACAGACTTAAGAATGGTGGAAACACTGAGATAAGACATTGTAGGTGGCTTTGTCTTAAATCTCATGCTGTTATCAGTCAAAACAAATTTACCTCTTGACCTCTGCATGCAAGTTTTATGCCTAGGCTTCAAATGCTTCTTTTAGATACTGTATACATCAATCCTTCACCAATAACGTGTCCGAGTTCTTAGTAATATCTGTGGTAAGAAAAAAAAAAATTAAAAATTCTGAAACATTCAATTGCCACAGGGAGCTGTATACCTATCTTTACTAAATATTAAAGTTTTTATTTCAGATAGGTCATCAAATAATATTCAAACATTAACTTCCATCTTTCTGTGATATGAGACACATTTAAATTCAGAAACAGAGAATGCATAGCTAATATTAATCCCCTAAACTATTTAGTATCACTAAATTGAATTAAGTCTTTTCAGAAGCAGGGTAATTAAATCAAAACTCTTATGTCATGCCATTGTAGCATAACTTACTTCCTAATCGAATGTCTTTGATAAGACATTTGGGAAGCTGTTTTTTTTTTTGAAAAGTCAGTAATCATAGATACTATTATCCAAGCATGTAAAGCATGATGAGCTAGCTTTATAAAAGCAACTGTGGTAGAATAAACAAATCTGCAGTCCAGCTGTAGTACAACCAGCAAGTCATACTGGTATCAGGAAGAATAAATAGGAAAATACACAATATGAAATATGCAGACTGAACATCAACAAATAGGACTGAATCTCTAATCTTAATTACCTTCTCTTTTAAAAAAAGATAACAGTAAAAAGGACCAAAATTGGTATACTTGTAAATGAACAATTAATGAGTAAAGGCAAGGATGTTACATATGCTTACAGAGATTTAAAATCCTTCCTGGCTGTAAAATTGTGAAACTAAACCAAAATTTGGTACTATCATTCCATGTGTTCCTTCACTAATAATTAATTTGAATTATTTAACTCTAGGTATTAGGGACAATCTTTGATGTCAAATAGATCTGCCTGAGTCATTAGCATTACTTGAGTCATTATTTGTATCCAAAAGGCCTACTACTTGAGGCACTGAAGATCAAAACAGATCTGTGGGGTATTTTTCATTTGCTTCACATTATTTCAAAGAAGAATTCATATTTTGTTAAAAATACTTGAGTGCATGAAATTGAAAAGATGGCATAATTAAATTACATTTCTACAGAGGCTTTTAATAGTAACATTGATGTGAAAAGCAATTTGGTTTTTTAACACTTAAATTCCAAACTGTCCCTACATGCATGATCAGCTCTCTTCAATAAAGTTACTATTTTGATTTTATTTAAAAAATTATCATACACATATTTCTGATATTATAGTTCTAAAAATAAATATAGTCTTATAACTGCTAATGTTGGTAAAAGATGCAAAAATAAGGTTGGATTTTTTTTATAATGTTAAACAAAATAAGAAAAAGGCTTTGTATCTCTTGAAATCACCATCTAAATTATTCCTATTACTTGCTAGCTTTTCCTCCCCACCCAAAGATAATGAAGTATTTTCCATTGGAAAAATATAAAAACATGGCTTGGTACTCTTAGATTAATACAACCATCAAACAGCAAGTCTTACCTGGTGGATGACATTTTTGATGCTCTTTTTTGGTAGATAAAATAATAGATTTTGTCAATGTCTGAATCTTAAGTTAAATGCCTACTTCTCATCTGAATCCTCTCAGACATAAAATGCAAACAGAATGATAAAGGAAAACTTATTTTTTCCTAAAGATCAGGTTTTCTTAATTCAGAAATCAACTGCAAAGTTAAAAAAAAATCCATCTTATCCCTTCTTCCTGATTGACTGTTTCCATATGTGTTAGAAATGCTTTAGGGAAAAATATTTATTACTAAGTGCATTTAAATATTTCATTTTGATTTTAGATCTCCTATTCATTTGTTTAACTATATTTTCAATTGTGGCCATAAGTTTTCTATAGTCCTGGTTTCTAAATGTTTGAATATTTCAGATTCTTCTGCAGTACTTTTTTTTCTTTCTTTAATTTGTAGGATTTATATTTCAAAAAGAGCAGATGGATTTTAGGCAAAAATCATATTTCTAAGTTGAGGCTCAAAGTGTTTGCAATGAAATATTCAGTTTCGCTGAAATAAGCCTAGATTTTGCAAACACATATGCAAACAAACATGAAAACATGAGTCTATCTCAAAACAGAATGGAGTATGGTAAAATGGTTGAAGTATGTAAAAAATACTTCGGTTGACTAATATTTTCTCATAGAAAAATGTTGTGTTAAACAACATTTAGATTGTTAGACACAAGATGTGCTTGTTCCTGAATTTTTTAACGTCTGTTTGTTTTTCTCTATCTTTGACTAAACAATTTTAGAGACATAATAAAATGTGCTAATATTCTAAAGATAAAAAGGATTTGTCAAAAAGATTCTGAGAGGAAGAGGTATTAAACATGTTTTGTAAGAAAATGCTTCCCTGTTGTAGAAAAAAAAATGGACTATATAATCAGAATGTGGTATAAGAGTGCTTTTTAACTATTGTTTTACAGGAGAAAAAGGGTTAAAGAATATTTGCATCAGGGCAATGCAATGATAGCTTTGTGTAAGCTGTGCAGATGGCACTGGAGAAGAACAGGCAGAAGAATTTCAAATGTACTTAAAAATTACCTAATCCCAAGACATTATTTTTGCTTTAAATTTAAGTCTTTTATTTGTCACAGTCCTGATCAATGGCAAGAGTAAAGTATCAATAAGTGAGGAATTGTGTCTTGATGGCATTGTAGCCCTGATAAATACTCCTAAGCAGACATAGATGGCATTTTCAACAGTTCTTAAATACATAAAAAATAATACATTTCCCATGGCTAGACCTTAATATATACATAGAATTCAAATTCCACAATGTTATGAGCCTTCCCCTGTAAATACCTTTATATATTGCTAGTATAACGATATACTGATATCCTAAATACCTGAGAAGTGTACCTGATACCATGAGAAGTGTATTGAAGGCTTCAGCATAGACCTTTGCATGTTTCATACCTTGCTTGCCTTTCTATTAATATACCAATTAAAAAAAGTGTTTATTATTCCTGAGCTGAATACAACATTCTTACTGAACAGAAGGAAAAATAAAAACGGACTATTTTTTTCCCCTGGAGATTAGGATACGTTTCGTAGGAATATTAAAATGTATCAGAAGACACAGAGAAAAGAATTTCTTCTCTCTACAATAAGCAAATATGGGTATATGTGAAACTTTTAAAATAAAATTAATGTGTGTTTGACCTCCCCTAGCTTATACTCCTTGAATCAAGTTTTAAGAAGAAGTTTTAATACATATTTCTGTGTAAGAAAAGAAAAAGTGTGAAACAAACTAAAGAATAGAGAGAAAATTGGTACTGACAAAAAATCATGGCACTAATAAAAAACAAATCTTAAGTGCAACTTCATCTGGACTTGATGTGACTTACAACATGGCCCTCATTAATATAAAAATAGCAAACAGCTAATTAACCTTTCCTTAGTCCCAGAGCAGCACCACCGAACACCTGCTAGTGTTCTGGTCCTATGAAAACAAAGAAAATTTGATTCCCTTCATGGGGATATCCTGAAAAGGATCCCTACCTGTGGCTGTAGAAACATTTTTTAATATCATGCACATTTTTATTTTCAGTCACCATAAAATTATCAAAAACCTCAAAAGAAAAGAACATTTCTGACTATTTTCATCTTACACCATCTTTTTGTCATATTCTTCTAGCAATCCTACTATTATAGACCATAATTGACCTATTTGCCTCACAATAGAGGTAAGAAATATAATGGTAATAATAACAACAATACTGACTTCTAACAACAGCAATGTTCCTTCCCTTTTAAAAGCCTTTCAAGACAAAATTAAAAAAAAGCAAAAACCAAGAGATAGTATGATGACCTGTATAATACAGTCTGTTTAATTCCTCAGTCAATAACTTCTAGAGCAAGACCAAGTGACTTGAAATGGCAAAGCCTTTTATATGGAGGTCAGACTAGAAGACTGAGAATTTTTTCTAATTTGAAATCCATTAGTTTACAAATCTGTGGTTGAACTCATGAGGATCTTTGAGAAAGGTAAAATAAAACTACTGAAAATAATGTTGAGAAAGTTTTCCATCAGTTTCTCCATTAAGAGCTGACTTCAGGGATGACATCTGAACTTCATTCACCCAAGAAAGACTGATTCAAACACTGGGGCATGTTTATCTAAGCTCCAAAAATTTAAGAAATTTAAGAAAGTAGACTCATTGATTAAACCTCTGAACATAAACATAGCAGTGATGTTTTCTATTATTTCCATTATTTTAACTGACAGTTTTAGTATTTATAAATTTCTAAATCAGTCAATTACTAGAGACAATGTATTTGACTTTTACTCACTAGCTTTTAATCAACACCTTTGCAGATATAAATCCCTTTTCTTTGATTTAATAAAACAATTTTTTGTTGCCATCTTATTGCAGGGGTTCCATACCATCATCTCCTTACCACAAAAGTTTCATACCCTCTCGGTGTTTCCTCATAGGCTTCTCCTCCAAGCCCTTACACTTTCTTCTTCACAAAACAGCCAACTGACTCCAGCTGCCCTCTCAACAACCCACCCCACTCTTTTATAGGACTCTTCTTTCATTGGGTACAGCTGTGGCCTGTTAAAGTCAGGCCTGTTCCTAATCTTTGATAATTGGCCCAGCTGCAACTCCTTAGGGGTAAGATTACTTTCTACACTATTTTCTTATATTCTCTCCCCCTAGAATTTTTGTCACAGAGATTACTCTTAGCAGTAATGAGACTACCAAGAGAGAAGAAAAAAATGTTTATATATTTAGCATTAAGGGAAGAACACAGTACCTCTGAAAGCCATCTTCTTTTGAGGAACAAAGTTCTTTTCCTGCTAAGAAAATCTATACCACTTCAAGTATGTATACATGCTATGTAACCTATTGAGAGATCATAAAGTTAACTTTTGGGATAGTCTTGTTACTGTAAAAATCTTAGGGTTTTGTCAAGCTTGTCTATCTGATTAATGTTGCCTGCATGAGGTTATAGGCAGCCTGAAGTCACAAACTTTATTAACCTTTGAGTAAACATAATTGATGGGCTATGGTAAACAATGAAAACAAAAGACAAAAATGTTAGTTGGCCCTGCAACTCAGTGGGATTTTTTTCTAATGGTTTTTTTTTTCCTGTCTCTTAAACCACAAACCCTTTAGGCTACAATTAAAGAATAAAATGCTTTTTAGGAGACAGTGTCTCTCGCACACAGAGCATTGTGTCATCTAACTTTACAATATAGCATTCTGTGACAATTCCATACTCAAGTAAAGCTATAGTTAGAGCACCTTTGGAAGTCAAATGGTCTAATCAGAAAAAGTTATTCTTGCAAGCAAGAAGGTCATTGATTTCAAGAGGATGTAGAATTGCCCTTGCAGATATACAGAGAACTATTTTTCCTCCTGTAAAATTTCATTCAAAAGCTGAAAATAAATAGATACGTGTATCTTCTTCTGACTCAGGAAAATTAACCAAAAAATCTCTTATTTAATATATACTAAAAAAAAACCAAAACAGGTGGAAAATGAAAAAAATTAGATAATACAGGTTTTATCATTAGATTTAGAAGAGCTCCAGGGTGAAATGAAAATTCAGAAAGATTAAATATCTGGAAGTTAAGTAAAGGATCCCTGGTGTAATTCATAGACATATATTTACAAAACCACATTCACCAGAGTTGCTCAGCTATGCAAGCAAATAAGACGAGCTTTGGGGATTTACAGCTTTCTAATATCCTTATCAAAACTCCTTAATCAAAAGCCCTTAAGTAATTTATTTCTACCTTCCGTGCTGAGTGCTCTAGACACATGCTAGAAAAGTGGATTAATGAAAGACACTGATTGTTTTTGATTTCTGACATACATTTATTTAAAGTTCTCTTCTAAAAAATGCTTTTCAATGTCTATTAGGGGTTATTTATGACCTAGAGTTTGCTCTGGTTTAGAACAAAATAAACAAACAAAAAGAATCTTTATCTAGGACACTTCAAACCCAAAGCACCAGTGCTATAAATAAAGGTTTTACCATTGATTCATAAACTTGTCTAACCAAAAACTTAAGCTAAGCCAAAGCATTGAATAAATCTCAATCTCTCATAACTTGCAATTCTGTTTGTATGTAAGACTGTAGCCTACTGAGAAAATCTCCATTAAAAATTGGAAGTAAAGAAAAATATTTCAAACTTTTAATTTTAACTATTTAAAACTCCTTTATCCCCCAAAAAAAAAAACAAACCCCAAACCAACAGCAAAACAACCCAAATACCTCTCTTGGGATATTTAAAGAAGAGAGGAACAGAGTTCAGCTGCAACTTTGTCAGGTATTTAGTAACAGGTTTACTCCTTTTTTCTGTCCCTATAATCTTAGATATAACTATCAATATGAGAATTTCGTATAAGTTTTTTCCCAAAGTTTTTAACAGCTATTTTGCAACATGTAATGGCTATGTGCTTGAAATGTTCTATGTGTTCTTTGTTTGAGGCCTAATACTCTGCAACGAGCAGTCCTTGATTCATAATGAAAGTATTTTGCTTAGTATGTAAAGATGAAAGGTCATAAAGGTGCTATGTTTTAAATTGTTTATCAGATGTAGCATTAGTGTAAATAACAAAAGTGTAATAAAATCTTTGATAGTGGGACTGCAGTATTTCTTGTTCTTTCTTCCTTTTTTCCCTCTTTCCTTTCCCTTTTTTATTCCATCCCTCATTCCTTTCTTTTGCCCTCA
>NW_005054417.1:1988854-2052835 GCF_000277835.1 Geospiza fortis | reverse complement strand
CTAAAGCAAAATCATAACTGAACTGACAGTGCAGTACAGTGCTTGTATATGGAACAATTACTTTTAAATTAACAATAAACTTCAAAGGGTTATGCATACCTAAATTTATATTGTTTTTCAACATTTTCTAAATTAGAGGAGCTGTTACGAAGTTCACCAGATGTTGTAGTGTTTTGCTATTTACAGATATCTTTTTCCAAATTAATTTTAATCTGATACAGAATCACTTTCCTGCAGAATTTAAATAGATTAGATATGGAAGGCTCAAATGGCAATGTTTTTGTTTTCTCAATTTAAAGGAAATTCTAAAGTAAGAATTCATCTGGATTAAATAAACTGTATGCAACCAGACGTGAAAATGTGATGAATTTAGCAATGTTCAGCATCATACTCCTTCACAGCGGAACAGAACATAAATTGCAATCATCAGCAATTTGAGACATCTGAAGGGATCAAAACACAAAAGTCTTAAAGTCTGTTAGGTAAGTTGAAAAAAAAAATAGTCTGACTGTATTTTGAGAGCAAATAAAGTGATTGAGAAGTTTGGTTATCAGCCAGGGACAGGTTTTCTATTGAGTTGTTCTAGACATACACATTGAAAATTTATACTACAAAGGATATTTTAAGGTCATGCATAAATGTCTTAAAAATCAGAAAATTAATTTCCAGTATGTGTATATTCACTAAATGCATATTTATGCAATTACTTTTATTACTTCCCAGAAGAACCCAGTTCAGTGGTTCTTTGAATAAGATATTTTCACACTTTGTTCTGAAATAAAAGCCTTGAAAAATTCACTGGGATAAGGCTCAGAGATAATAATTTCTGACATCTAGGAAATCTCTCGTGAGGTGATATATTCATCATAACTTTCCAAAGGATCCCTTTTACTAATTTGTGCACATTTTCAGAAGGACAGCAAAGGTGATTTTATCGAAAGAACACTGCACAGAAGTTAAGTTAGAAACAGCCCAAAAGTAGAGCTTTACATAGAGACAATGTCCAAAATTTTTTTTCTTTATTCAGAAGATTCTGTATTTTTTCCCTCTTTTCTAGAAAATAGCCATTTTTATTGGTATTTGCAAGAAACTATTAAAATTGATGATAGATTTTTTTTTCTCAAATGCCAAATATTTCCAAACTTTTGATCAATAGAAATGTGTTTTATAATGATAAATGTTGATTGGAGTGAGGTTGAAGTTAGACTTATGCATGTCTTTTACTAGAACTCATTCAGAATAATCACATAAAAATTACTAAGAAAATATTACAAATACTGCAGGAGCAATAAAGAAGTGAAGTTAATATTCTTTTACTTTCGGAATAAAAGTGTTTAACTTTCATAAACTACTCAGGACCCCAGAATCACAGAATATACTGAGTTGTCAGGGACTCACAAGGATCATTGAGTCCAGCTCCCAGCCCTGCACAGCACCATCCCCAAGAGTCACAAAATGCGCCCAAGAGCATTGTCCAAACACTTGAACTCAGAGGCACTTGCTGCTGTGACCACTTCCCTGTGTCAGCCCGGTGCCCAACCACTGTCTGAGTGAAAAATGCTTTTCTAATCGCCAACCTAAACTCCCCTGACACAACTTCAGGCCCTTCCTTCAGGTCCTGTTGCTCTTCACCACAGAGAAGAGATCAGTGCCAGCTGCTCCTCTTCCCCTCACAAGGAATTTGTAGACTTCCATGCGGTCTCCCCTCAGCCTCCTCCTCTCCAGACTGAAAAGACGAAGCGACCTCACTCCCTTCTCATATGGCTTCCCTCATGGCCCTTCATCTTCATACTCCTCCTTTGGCCACTCCCTAATAGCTTAATAACTTTCTTATATTGTCCAATGAGCTCAAACAAAAATACAGAAAATTCCACTTGAGCATAAGAATTTAGTTTTGTTTTGTTTTGTTTTTTTTTTTTTTTACTGTGAGAGTGTTTGAAACAGGCTGCCCAGAGGGGCTGTGAAGTTTCTGCTCTTGGAGGACTCAAAACCAAACTGGCAACAGCCCTGGACAACATACTTTAGCTGGCTCTGCTTCAAAAGGGTAGTTGGACAACACAGTCTTCAGAGATACTTTCCATTCTCATTCTCAGGAATTCTTTGATTCTCTGAAAGGTTTACAGGGCTTTTGTAGTTCTGTAGCTTTAATGCTGAAAGAACTTCACCCATGAAAATAATTATCATGATGCTTTGTGATAAAATAGGTAGCCTATATGATTTCTTTTCTGACTTACTACCTTTTTCAATGTACTTTTGTTCTGTCTCAGTTGACATTATAACTATCAAGTGTTCATCAAGTACTGTTCTATGAATGTGTCCAATATTTAAAAATATTTTACTGGGGTTTTATAAGTGCTTTTTTACATGACACTATTTCAGACAAATTTCATTAAGCATGTACAGTTCATTCAACTCGTTAGCTATTCTGACTAACCAATTTTGCTCTCTTTTGTCTTTGCAATAAAAAAGATTTTAAAAGGAGTTATTTCCAGAAACCTGTAATAGGGAAGCTGTGTCTACGTTTCCTTAATAAAATACCATTTGCCTTCATATATGTGACCAAATATTAACTTGTGAAGTGTGTTTTCCTTAGCTATTCTCGTCTTTTACTGAATAGTAGCTCAGAATCTGAGTCTGCAAAAGATTCTTTTGAGATTTGACATTGATAGACCACAGGAACTTGTAGAATCAGAGGCACGCACCTGGGACCTCATAGTAAAATAATGAATAAGATGTTTTTCTTATGTGTGTCTACACATTTTTGTTCCCATCCTGAGTGGTCAGTTTAATAGGTGTCCTACAAAAAACAGGCCAAGTGGGTGCATCCTTAGATTTGTGCAGTGCATTTCTGGAGCTCTCTCTTCCACTGTGTTTAATGAAATAGCTCTTATTAAACTCCTTAGTCTTGTTTCTAATACTAAAGTTTTCATATTGATGTAGAAATACATCAAAATCGCTCAGTTCTTCATAAGATTTTTGAGTAAAAATAAAGCTTGTGGTGATTTGCATCTTTTAGCATTGTCATTTATTTTGAGTATTATGCTTATTTAAGGAATGTAACATTACATATTTTTGTTTACACTCTTGTGACACAACTAAAAGGAGTCCCCTTCCTCAGGCATTTATTGACCACTTCTAACCCAATATTTTATCTTCTTGCTGTCACATCTTGAGTGAGTCAGGAAGACAGAGTGAAATCCAGAATACATAGAGGCATATAAGACACTCTGTAAAAGATTCCACTTTACTCCAAAAGATGAAATCAGCAACTGGAAAAAGAAAAGGGGATGGCTAAAATGAAAGAATGTCTCTTTGCAATAACAAATTGTAATACATAAATGTATTTCCAGCAAGAGAAAAGTGCAACAAGGGCATCCCTCATGTAGATACAAAAGAGTTGGCCAGGTAAACTCTGATGGAGAGATTTTCCCTGGCCACTTTCCAGGATGACCCTCTAAGGCTGGAATAGTTTTTATTTTTCCAAATATAATGCCATTTCACATGAGTAACAACACATAACGTAATTATTTTTCCTTTTCATTGCAGTGAACTTTGCATATGTATTGGCGGCTCTGAAAGGAGTATGCAACAAATTAATGTTGATGGACTTGCTATTTGTGACTTTGTAAAATAAAAGCTGAATTAAAGTCTTGCTTTTTGAAATCTGGAGTTTGAAAGACTATAAAATCTACCATTTAATAAGAGGACAATGAAGAATATGAATAATATTTGATATTTATAAAGAAAAATGTCATTAAAATAATTAACCATACATATGGTTATAAATAAATCATAGCAATTTACAAAAAAAAAAAAAGTGGTGTTCAAGATTCAAGATTTTTGAAATTTGGAAAATTAAGGAAGAAAAAAGTATGTATTTTGGGTTTATTTTTTTATTGACATGCTTTTCTCTCCCTTTTGGAACCTAGATATAAATAGTGATTTCAGTACTTTTGTTGTTGTTGCTGTTGTTTGTTGGTTGGTTGTTATGGCTATATATAGTAACTATTTATTTCGTAGCTATTTTGAAATATATACTGTTAATGTAAGGCAACTATATGATCTAATATCTGAATTCCATATTTTTTAATGACAGAGCACAATGAAGCACAATGAAGCCTGAAAGCATTTAAGTGATATTTCTTTGCCAAAATTCCAAATGTTGACAAGTGATTTAACTGCAGCCGAATCATGACTTGGAACAAGAAACAGAAATACAGCAAAACAGTTGAAGGATGTTGATGATTTTTTTTGACTTTTAGCTGATTACAGCTGTTTTGAAATTACAAGAAACATCCAGAACTTTTAATGAGTTTCTATATTAAGGGTAGCACTGACTTCACGTTAGAATGAAGAGGCAAATGACTGCAAATAATGGTGACTGTGTCATAAGTCATTGTTCTCTCTGACAAGTGAGTAGCAAAATGATCACTCCATGAATTTTTCAAGAGGTCTTCAGATGCCATATGCACTGGAGTAATTCAGACACATGGACAGTACCAAGACAAGATCTGAATCTATAACGAGCTATTTCAGCAGCCAATAAGTGTATGTGCAGCTTTGAGTCAGTGGACATAGTGCTGCTCACATCTGAAGTGAAAAATACATTTTTCCCTTGATGACTGCTATTCAGACATAGCATAAATTACTTATACTTCTCAACATTCTTTCTGGAAACCACTCCCATTATCTTATCCTCAGAGCTTCCAGATTCTTGAAACATTCTGTTAAATAAATTAGGAAAATAATGCAATTTCAGCTTCTTGGTTTCAGTTTGGTTTGGTTTGGTTTGGTTGGTTGGTTGGTAGGTTTTGGTTTTGGGGTTTTGGAGGGAAATGCATAGATGTGGTCCTCAAATTTATAAAACTTACCAAAGACTTTTAAAATTGACAAAATACTGTGCAACTGACAAAAATCAGGTATTCAGTACATAAGAATTGTCTGATTCTGACACAGATTTGTATGCAAATATCTGCCTAAATTGAAAGGTACAGATTTCCTCGCAAATTTACATTAACAGGTTTTGTAAAAAAAACAAAACCAAAAACCAAGAAAAAACAAAACTAAAACCAAACAACAGAACCATGCACTAAAATGAATTTTAATAAAACTGCAAATATTTTAACATAATTTGAAGTACTTCTCAATAAATTTAATGATTCAGCATATTTTGAGAAGAGGAAAAATTCTCTACTGGTTATTTGATTCCAGATTGAACTAATGGCAGGTATTTCATGAATAAGCAAGACATTAGGTGAATTGATGATCTTGGATAGGTGAAAGCTAACAATGTGTGAGGATTAAATATAAAGAAATAAAAAGATACAACCCTTGGCTTTCTTGAGCGAAGTGACAGTGTTAAAAAATTAATTTCAAACTAAAAAATGATGAGTGTAAACTGTATTTTAAAATCTAATTTCTGTAGGAAAAACTTATTTTTATTTAAGCATACTACTATGATTTTGATACATATCTATAATTAAGGGTAGTCAATCACAGAATTCTTTTGCTTGGAAAAGACCTTAAGATCATTGAGTCCATTTTAACTGCTTTGAAAATTAAAACATGTCATATTCACTGGTGTACAATATTAGCAAGGATAACCGTGTGGAAATTAAAAATAAAAGCAGATATACCATGATACCATCTGATAACTAATAGCCTCAGTTAAGCATCTGTAAGCATTTAAATAGTCTTCCAATTTTCCTTTCTGTATTTTGAAGAGTTCAAGCCTGCTACTGAAATATGTTTCTTGCATATGTTTTTTGTTTAAGTAAAATCACAGCCGACTCTATATTTCCAAATGTAGTGGCTTATCTAGAGGAGTCAACTTTACAAATCTATATGTGGAACCTCCATAGAAATGAGAAGAGGTACCTTGATTTATACCAGCTGTAAAATCTGCTTCAAAAAATGCTTAAAAATTGCATTTTTACTAAATTACTTTTCTGGCAGGGAATTTTAATAGGAACTGATGGATACAGCAGTATAAGCTTAGTAAGAGGCAAAGTGTATACTTCACTACATCATATCTCATGTCTATGATCCCACATTCCTCATATTATTTTAGTTTTGATGTTCATTCTAAGAAATTTTTCATCTCCTGGGGAAAAAATAAAGATTTAATTGTTGGAGAACTGGAAACCACTGGGACAAGCAAGAGTGAATTCTGGATCTATTGCAGCTTTTCTCTCAGGTAAAGCATTTTTTTCAGAATCAGAGTTGAACATTAAACCTGAACTGTTTGCAGAAGGGAAGGCACGTAATGAATAAAATGTGTGGCCTCAGAAGAAGGAAATGGAAAATACATATATACAGAATACCACAGAAGGATGTTCTGCTTAACTTCAGTAAGGACTTCAGCTAAGAAGACTTTTCTTACACTACAAACAAAGCAGAAAAAAGGAGCAATAAAGTGGGTAGGTTTGGGTAAGTTCTCACTCTTCCCCTAGTACCAGGCAGCTGGTGTTGTTGAGGTCAGGATTGTCTCTAATTGTAGTAAACTGAACCCAGTGCTCACAAAACTAGGGCCTGATCTGGGAACTACTAAGTGGGTAATAAGTAACTAGAAACCCATCTATTTCAGTGCTTGCTTGGCTTGATGGATGTTTTATTTGTTTTGTAGATAGAGGGCAATGTGCACATCTTCCTGTCATTATACTCAGATTCAGACATATCAAGTTTGATGTTTAACAGTATCCAGGAGATTCACCTCACAGCTGTGACTTTTACAGCTCAGTTTTCCTGAGTTCCTTCTCTGGCATCTGGTCTGATGCTGGTTCACAAGCTCTCATCTGCCTCTCATATAACTTACATGGCAGCTTACTTTTTCTTTGAACTGCTCTTTCACATAAAAGAAACTTCCCTGCTTGTCTTTCCTACCTATATTCCCTGACAAAGCCCTAAAGAAGTCAGGCTTTGATTGTTGCTTTTTCTGTCTGTTTCTCAGGCTACGTGCATTTATTTACATATACTTGAGTAGGAATTTCCTTCAGCCTGCTCTATATTTTTATTGTTTCTGCAGTTCATTCACCACTTGGGTAGGTCAAGTCTTCCCAAAGTACATCAGCATCTCTATAAATAATATTTTGAAGAATTATTCTTCCAGGTCTCAGGTTATAAATATATTAATTGTTTCAGATTGAATAAAAAAGAATGCTCCTCCATGATATTGTGCCAAACCATTTTTTTTTTGCAGCATTTAGTATTCCTATAACACTCTGCATATATAAAATCTAAATATGCAGAGAAGTCAGAAACTGATATTGATTTATTGTGCTGGACACTGAAGTCCAGGGGGCAATTTTTTGCTAGAAATATTCATGTAGCCAAATCAATGAAAAAAACCAAATTTTGATCTTATTGTCCTCTGAGGTATAATTATTTCATTCACTGCATTGCCATCTTTATAAAATAGGAAAATATTAATACAAAATTAAAGGGGTTTTTTTCTGATGTGAAGTGGATGGAAATAGAAAATAGCCTAACCCATAGCAATTCCTTATATTATTCATTCTCCAATGTGTTTCTTTTTCCTTTACCCTTATAAACAATACAAAGAAAAAGGGGAAAGGTGGGAAAGGAAGTTATATTGGCTGAATGCAATTTTCTCCAGCTGTGCTCCCTCAAGGACATTAGCAATTTATCTACTCATTTACCTATAGCTAGAAAGTATTACACAGTTTTATCTGAAAACACATGAAAAAGATCAATTGCAGGACTATGAATTCTACATGGTCAAATGATTTATTGCTTGATCATCCAGCGGGATCTACTAATAGCTGTAATAAGAAAGGCTTTGAAAAATAAGTAAGACATTAAATTTTTTCACCATATGCTCATAATCATAATTTTCTTGCTAAGGGTCATTGTATGGCTAACCTTAAAAGAAAGAGACAAGCAGCATAGACTTCTCTGTTAATTGGTGCTCTTTATGTAAGTTGAGAGCAAATGGCAAAAAATATGTTGAAAATTATATTATAGCTGGCCAAGACTTTATAATGCTTGAGTTTCCAGGGTGATAAAGTACTTTTTAAAGAAACAACAACAACAAACAGATGGCAAAAGAAGAAAATAAACTAAGAATAAAAAGTAACATAGAGAAGAGAAATCAACAAATAAGTAAAGACAAATAAATGAAGAAAATAGATATAACAAAGAATTTTAAGACTAGAAAAAATATTTTTATTAATAATTATTTTAAAATAATTCAACTTGATGTTCTTCTACTGAAAAAATTTAAAAATCTGAAGTAGCAATTGATTTGGTTTCCAGATGTTGTGTCTTAGGATTTCATTGGCTTTGTATCTTACTGGGGTTGATAGCTATGAACAAAGCAGCTGGAACCCACATGAAAGCAATTCTGAACTAAAAGAACAAGTTTGTGAAATAAGCAAAATTTAAAGAAGACAATAATATAGCAAGGAGGTGATTATCCTAAACTGCTTCTACTTTTAACCAATCTGGAGTTCTTAAATTTCACTGAAAGTAAACATAGAACTGAGAATATTACTTTACTTGGGTTTATTACTTAACCAATCTTCTGTCACTAGTTCTGCTGCTTCTGGTCTCTAAGCACTTTCTAGATATTTATGACTGTCAAATTCGAAGAAATGAGAGACTATGTAATGCTGTGATACACTTTTTTCCAACAGATGCACTTGCTGACAATTTAGCCTTTGAAAGGTTAGAGTGCTTGTGTCAGATATCACTGTTCTGTGAAATGGTTCTATACTTGCAGCACTATGGATTGGTAAAACAGGTAGATCCCTGATGTAAGTATTCATTATATTTCCTTGACTGACACAAAATCAATATACAAAGTACCTTTAGTAGTTCACATTTATAAATGTGATCTCTGAGTATACTGAATTCTGAGTGCTGGAGCTTTTATCTATATTATGGAATTGGTTATATATATTAGGAAATCAGTGAACAGGTGTTGCTGTCCAGATTGTTGTCACTTGTCATCTGACAGATACAGAGTGAGATCAGGAATCCTCCAGGGTATAACGAAATGACGGATCAAAGATTTATGTTTCTTTGTAACCTGTCCATTTCATTATTTGCCACTGTTTTTGCTTTACAGACAAAACAGAAGTTATGCCAGAATGACTATGTTAAGTCACAGTACTGAAAATGTTTCAAATGTCTATGCTTGCAAATCCAGTTGTAGCAGCACAAGACTGTCTTGTTCAAACATGAGGAACAGATTGTCAGACTGATAATCTGGAAAACAATTTGAACATGCAACACTGTAATCCAGAGAGAAATATATTCTGACCTCAGCAGTTTAGCATTAGTCTCCATGTGAGCGCAGTTTCTGATTTATAAAAAAGTTAGAATTGATAGCTTTTTTCTTTCAGCTTTTCATTTTCATTTGAAAATATTTTGAATGTCCCATTAAATAAGAGAAATTTGAAGAAAAAAGAAGTCTGAAAACTGTTTAGATTGTAGAGAATCAGAAATTTACATTTTCCTGTCATAAATGTTTCATTAATAAATGAATTTGTAATGCTAAGTTAATATTGCTAAGTCACCAAAAATTCAGACTTGATGTACTATAATAATCTCTTATTTTTCACATTAACCTTATTTCTTTAGGTATTTTTAATAAAAGTTTACTATTAAAAGTGCAACGGGAAGTGGAGCCATTTTACGTGGAGTTTCATAATAGGACATGAAGCTCTCTAAAAAAAAGAAAAATAAAGAGAATAAGTGTTCACACCTTCCCATGTCACACTTAGTGCAGATTGTTTGGCTTGGGTATTTTTCCCCTTTAGAATAAAGAGGAATCTCAGAGATCAATACATGAAAGTCTCCGTCTTGAATTGACAGTATCCTTTGTTAAAAAAAAAAAAAGCTTTATGTAATTAATCTCAGAAAAAGACACAACATACTGCAACATACTGAATCCTGCTTGTAATACAGGGGAAACCATTACTCTGACTGTCTCTGATCAGCATAGGAAAAGAGGAAAATCTTGTTCTGGGTCTGTCTGGAATGGGGTCAGCATTTTTTTTCACAGAAGTCCACATGATGCTGTGCTTTGGATTTATGACCAAAATAGCATTGATAGCAAGCAAATGTTTTATTAATTGTTGAACATTGCTTGAACAACATCCAAGTCTTTTCTATTTCTCATTCTTCCATGTTACCTGGAAGTAGGCTGAGGGTAGGTAAAAAGCATGAGGGGGCATGGCTGGGACAGTTCACCTGCTCTGCCCAGAAGAGTATACCAGCTTATGTGCAGCCAAGCTCAGCAAAGAGAATTTTGGTGAGTGTGACACCCAGGCAGCTGTCCTGGGAAGCTGGGCCTCAGCACACATAGCTGTTACTTGGGAAGACAGATGTCATAACAATGATTGTGCTCCCCTGTTGATGTCCCTTTTTTAAGAGTTTATTTCTTAGAAAGACCCAATGACTTATGATTGTGTCCATTGTCCTTGTCCTCTCCCCTGCCTCCCTCATGCCAATCTGGCCTTTATTTCCTGTAACCCTGCTTAAGTGATGACAACCAGTGGCAGTCTTAATGGACACATCTGTTCGTGATGGCTGCACCAGACTCAAAGTGGATTTGGGGGAGGAACAATAGTCAAAGGCTAATTTGAGCAATGTGTCCACCAAGTTGTGGCACTGCTTAAGTTTGGAGAAAATTGACTTCTGTAGGAAATATGTAAATACCACTATAATTCAATTAATTTTCTTTATAAATAGTGGATAGCTGAGGGCTCATTGGGATTTCTTACCTGGCAGCAGTCAGCACACCTTGAGTAACAGCTCTTAAAGCTACTCTTGAGTTGAGAGATTCCTTGCTGCAGCAGCTTATCAGTAAGTGATTAATAGCATACTAAACTTTTAAATCTTAACTATGTACTATAAAGGGTTAGTTCTGATCCTCTAGACATAAACAATTGACAAATTCTGGGCTAAGTCTGGATCCAGCTGCCCCTAAACTCCTCTCTGAGAAGGAAATGAGAACACAAGGATGTCCTTTCTGAACCTCATGACTTTGAAGAAGGCTCTCCCTGACAGTTTTGTCTGACTGTCCTTTATGCAGTAGGTGATAGTACCTCACAGTCAAATCTCATTAGATCACTGATGCATTTCCCATTTCCCAAACTTTGTTAAATATCTGCTTCATATCAATAGAAATATTGCTACTTCTCTCTTAAAAGTGTCACTCTGTCTGTGACGTGACATATCTGTAGGCTCTTGAGTGGCTCTAACATTTTTATTACATCCAAATTCATCAGGCAAGCTGATACCATCTGGAACTACAAATATGACTGACTTCATCTAAATAAAGACTAATACTAACTACATACTTGACAGCACAGCAGGGATCAACCTTACTGATAAAGGACATGACACATAACCTTTTTTCTCCTTCTACTAGAAATATGGATGTAAAACTCCAACCAATACTCTATAACTAGAAGTAGATTTTCTCAGCGGTTGGTACAACAACTGGTTTTGTTGTTTCATCTGGGTTTTTTTTTGTAATGGAAAGAAAAAAATTATATTCAAATGTTTTAGGACCAGCTACAAAATTTCTGTAACATTTCTTTCATATTTTCCCTTCTTTAATTCCTTGGTTGATGAAACAGGCAATAGTCATCATATATTTAGCTTATAAAGGAACTTTCTAGTGAATATTGATATAAATTGTCAGTGAAAGCCTTGGGGTCAATCAGGCTGAACAGACACATTCATCTATCATCCCTCCGATGCAAGGGAGCAGCAAAATTACAAGTCTAGGATGAAAAGTTAATTTAAGAAACCAACTTCCATTTTTTTTCCTTTCACTTGGCATGAGGTCCTATGACAGTCTTGAAAAATCAAAGCTTTTTTTTCTCCTGAACAGCCTTACCTAAAAATCCCTAAAATTCTCATATCAGATGCTTAGTGATGGCACATTAATGGTGTTAAAGAGTGAGGTCATATAGTTGTCACTTTGGTTTTTTGAATATTTATGTATGAAAGACAGTCTTGTTTAATTTTTCTTGAGATAATATATTTTAGTACATCCTAGGATTGCCAACATAAAGGACTTCAATCTCAGCCTATGACTAAAATATACAGGGATAGCAAAAAAAATCTATTTATCTTGTATATAATAGACCATAAGACAAATACTAGATACTACTAATGGAAGGAAAGAGGCAGAAAGATAAAGACCATTGAAAAATTTAATGACAAAGTTTTTTGTTTTCTTTCTTTTTTTTTCCTTCTCTTCCCATTAGGCAGAAAAGTCAGCAATGAAAATTATAGAGGAGAGTTGAACTTCAAAAACTTCATAGAAAGTGATTTCTCATCTCCCTGGCCCTAATTAAAATGCTAATCAGTTGTACATAACATACAGGACCAGCTTTATTCTTCTAAATCTTGGCATAAATCTGGAGTAAGTATATTGACTTCAGCAACACTATATTTATGGTGATTTAAGAGAAACAACTATTTCTTCTTACCTGTTACAAAGAATAATTGAGATTTCTTTTATATATGCCTTGAAGTTTATATTGCAATTTCTTTTTGCTCTGTCCAATTTTTTTCAGTCTCTTTTAGGGTTCTCGAGCTGCTTTAAATGTTCTGGGATTTCTTTCTCTCTTATACAGTTCTCAGTCACACAGGGACTTAAACTTTTGGGTTGACCACATTGTTTTTGCTGCTCTTTTAACTTTATGCATTTATTTATGCTTACATGGCTTTTTCTTCCTTTTTTTTTTCCTAATGTGACCTACCAAGAATAGATTCTCCCTTTTCCACTCTTGATTTTTCATGAATTATTGAATTTCGGCCACTTTTATTCAACTTGTTTCACATTTCCTTCAAGTCAGCATTTCTTACAGTGCAATATCTTTGTGTTTGCTGACCTCTCTACAGAACTCCATCAGCATTTCAAACTTAATGACATTATAATAATGGTATCCTACATGCTTTCCAACTTTAACCTTGTTTATCTTACAGCAGTAGCCTGATTTTCAATTATATGGCCCTTGTGACCTCATTTGCTGCTGGTTCAACTTACTGTATAAGAAATGTTTTTAAAACTCTTTGTATAGCTTTCTAATTTCTATTTCACTTGCTCTGATCTTCTTACAGCACAGAAAATCACAAGTAACTACTGTATGGCTATTTTAGACAATAATCTTTTGCATATGAAATTTTATGTGCTGCCTCCTTATTACTCTTTAGACCTATATATAGCAATACAAAATATGTTTTCCAAAAGAAATCATGCTTACCTTTTCAGTTATTTAACTCTGTCCTTATTGTTTCATCATGTCAGTCAAAACACTCTAAGCAGCTAGATGGATCTCCTACTGACAATTTTGATATTCTACAGTCATTTCTAGCCCCACATATGGTACTCTGGGAATGAAAGTTAACAGTCTACTTGAGAGCTGTCCATTCAAGAGTAGAAGCAGAAGACACATTTCATTATCAATGTTTCACAGGTATCATTATCAACAATTGATTATTTCCCCTCTGGATGTCATGCCTGGAGACCTTGATGACATTGAGAGTTGTGACCATGCAAAATCCATGAATTTCAACAAGGCCAAGTGCAAGGTCCTGCACCTGGGTTTGGTCAATCCCAAGCACAAGCACACGCTGGGCAGAGAATGGATTAAGACCAGCCCTGGCAAGGACCAAGGGGTGTTCATGAATGAAAAGCTTGACATGACCAAGCAATGTGATTTGCCACCTCAAAAACCAGCCTTATCCTGGGCTGCATCAAATAAAGGGTGACCAGAAGGTCATTTTATGTTCCTGCTTTTGTTTCAAGAGCTGAAAGGTTTTGCCTTTTCTATAGCTGATAAGGTCATGTTAGGTCACAGGTTGGACTCTATGATCTCAAAGGTCTTTTCCAACCTAGTTTATTCTGCTATTTATTCTGATTATTCAATATCCTCTCCTCATTTTGCTCCTTTTCTTTTAATGTGTATCTTTACTTCTTCAGAAAATCATCTCATTAGATTTTGACTTGAAAGAATGCAGCTGATTTATCTTAATATCCTACATCATCCTGTGAAGTATATTACAGGTTATGAAGTATCTAACACTCTTTTTATATGTCTATGAAAACTCATTCTGATTTGTGTACACACTGGTTTGTGATCAATCATACAGGAAATCATTTGTAACCAAATATGTCTTTTTATTATAATGCTGATTTTCACGAATATTTCATACACTATGGAATGTTTTAGTTATAACAGGCTGATTCGCTTAAAACTGTCTTCAAGTGAGTTTTTATCCAGATTTTTTTAAAGATAAAAATATTGGATGCAGTAGCAAATTGATTTTCTGTGAAAACAGATTCACAATGATAATTTTTTGTTGAATCATTCCATCAACAATACAGATTGCAAATATAGAGAAGTTGGTTTTTTTCTATGCTAAGTCCAAATTGTAGACAGACTATGGTTGATTTTCCTTATAAATCAAAAAATTACTTAGATAACTTCTGATACAAGCTTATACTGGTAGATATTGGTGCACACTATACATGTATAGTCTTTCTCATTTATTAGTAAAAGATAATAATAAAAAAAACTGGCAATAAAGTAGCAAGTATAGAAAGACTGAGCATTAACCACCTAAATGAAAGGGTCTCCTGCCAGGTCAGATTGCCAGTAAACATGTTGTGAAAAGTTTTATGTATTTTAGGAATGAAAGTAATTTTTACAAGCAGAACAGGAGAATGCAGTCAGTGCTGAAGGTTATGCACAATACAGTGCAAAATCTGAGTTTAAAAGCATTGGACAAACGTCCTCAACTAACAAACCCATAGAGAAAGGGAGCCACAACAAGCATACAAGGTTTGTAAACAACAGCTCTTGAAATGTATATGATGTTCTTCAGGCTGATATATTCCTCTGTGATAGACTATGTCAAGCTCAGTCAGCTGAACATTTTAATAGAAGGATTTTCTTAAAATCACAGCCAAAGATACATTTATTAGAGAAGGAAACAAAGAACTTATATACCACTGCACACACAGAAAATTTTTCACACAAATTTGTGAGTATAATTAGTGCCATACTAATTATCTATTTTCCCCTGAAGTTATAGACATTTAAAATTACCCCTTGTTCTGTTATTGCTCAACTGGGAGAAGAGACCAACCCCCGCATTGCCACAACTCCTTTCAGGTAGTTGTAGAGGCCAATAGTCTCCCCTTGGCCTTCTCTTCTCCAGTCTGAATAACCCTCTTCAGAGCCTTATTTCACAGCTGTGACCTCTTTAAGGAAAGATCAGTATTTGTAGAAAAAATATATATTTTCTTTTTCATATATTTGCATTGAGATTAATTTCTCTTTGGAAAGTCCTCTACAGGTGTTCTAATTTTATTCCTATCAAGAAACATGAAACTGTATAGAGAGGTTATATGTCAGACTCCATGCACAGATGTGTTGATTTGTACTTGTATGCATGATTAGCTATGTGAATATGTACAAATATCTAGAAAATACATATCCGTCTGACAGAAGAACATACACAATTTATACTACTCTATTAAAATATATATATAGGCAGGCAGATGGAATTCGAAATTTTTCCCTTCCCATTTTTGCCAGTTTTGTAGAACATTCTGGAGATATTGCTATACCATGCAGTCTAAAGAGAGAAAGAAAAAGAAGATAAAAGTTAATAGCATTCCAATTTCAATTTTAATAAATATGAAAACAGTGGAATTCTACCAGAATAGACTAAATCTAATGCTAGAAAAAAATGACACTTAGGCAAGATTACTAATCAAATGCTTGGGACAATTGGGGCTAAGACTGAATGTAATATGTTTGTTTCCACAGACAATAATGTCTATAATAAAATCCTCAGGAGGATAGATAGGGATCATGAAAATGCCAACTAATCTGTTACATCAACTCAGATGATACTACTCCTTCATCACTTCTTATAAACTTAATTAAAACATAATGTAAAAAAAACCCCAAAGATTGGCTTAACAAATTGAGAAGAGAAACAAGTCTTGATTGCATGCATTTCTTGGGTCTATACACTTTATTGTAAGCACATGAGAGAACTTGACATCACAGAGTGTACAAGCTTGATAATTTACAGAATCATGGAATACACTCAGTTGGAATGAGCCCACAAGGATTATCAAGTCCAACACCTGGCCCTGCACAGGACTCCCCAGGAGTCACACCATCTGACTGAGACCATTGTCCAAACATTTCTTGAACTCAGTCAGGCTTGGTGCTGTGACCACTTCCCTGGGGAGCCCTTGCCAGTACCCAACCACCCTCTGGGGGACGAACCTTTCTTGAATATCTAACGTAAACCTATGGCGACACAACTTCAGGCCATTCCCTCAGGCTCTGTCACTGGTCACCTGAGAGAAGAGACCAGTACCTGCCTGTTGTCTTATACATTACAACAGTATATTACAACACAGTCCTATTCCATAGCTTTAGAGTTACTACCGAAGCATCTACAGCTAATTTAGCAGTCTGATCCAATGAAGGATATATTGCTGCAAATTGCTACAGAGCCCTGGCATGTCCATAGCTTCAAAGTCCATCCTCTTCTGGGATTCTCCACCCTCACCTGGGGTTACATTCCCCACAGGGACTCTCCTAGTCCTTGCAGCAGCCATCTAACTCCTCTTACCACTCCACTCTTTTATGCTACTAATTCTTATTAGTTACAGGTGTGGACTGTTCCTAGCAATCAGCTGCAACTCGTTGTGCCCCCCTACACCTGCCCCTCCTCTGCCCCTCATGAGGAAATTGCAGACAGCAATGATGTCTCCCTTCAGTCTCCTCCAGACTGAACAGGCCAGGGGACTTCAGCTGCTCCTCTTACGGCTTCCCCTCAAGGCCTTTCACCATCTTTATAGCCTCCTCTGGATCCTCTCTAATAGCTTTGTATCCTTAATTGTGGCCCCCAAAGCTGCACACAGTACCCAAGGTGAGGGCACACAAGTGTAGAGCAGGGCAGCACAATCCCCTCCATCAGCCAGGGGGTGATGCCATGCCTGAGGCACCACGGGACACAACTGACACCACAAATGAGCTCATACTGCATACTTTTAATCATAAGATCATAACAGGGCTTAGTCTACAGTACTTGCACATCGAATTTTATTAGATCTGATATAAACTGACAATTACTATTTGTATAAGGAGACCTCTGCTAAATTTAATTAGACATCAGAAACAACACTGAATCAATTAATGAAATAACATCTGAATTTAATTTAATGGTTCAATGGACGTCATGAAAACAATTCTAACCCATTTGATTATAAGAAAATTTTATATATTATATAAAATTAGTAACATTCTGTTTCAGAAATGGAAAAATAAGTGGTATATTCTGTGTTTCAGCATGTATGCAGAATGTGCAGCAGAGCAACTCTTCCTAAAGAGTTTAAAAAAATGCCTAGATCAGTGTGTTATTAAATTATCAGAGGATCTCAACACTGGTTTGTAAACAAGAACAAATTGTGCAAGTTAATGGTAGTGGTTTTGACAGGTAAAGATGAAGACATTTTGAGATTTTAAGCAAGATTGCATAAGGAAGAACCTACACAACCCTCATTGATACCTAATGCCGTTCAATTTCATAGACTGAATAAGGCTATAAGGCAAAAAAATTGCATATTTAAACTATGTATTGATAATGTTTATATACAAGGGTGTTATTCTTACAGACCTTTGAGGGCTTGACTTTAAAACCTCCATAATCGTCGTCCTAGAAAGGTTTCAAGTTCAAAACTAGAAACAAAGTTATGTACTTCCTGTCTTCTTTGCATTCATCAGGATGATCAGATGCATTGCAAAGGTCTGTACTACAGAGCTAATAAAAATCATAGGAATAGATCAGATAGCAGCTGGTTGTAAGCTGGAGAATGAAGACTAACTGCAAAAATCCTGCCAATGTTTTTATAACTTTCTCCTGAGACCTGAAGAGTGAATTTCAGGTTCTTACCGCAAACTGCCCGGTTTTACTTCTGGTAAAAAATTTGCTTGTCTCCCATTAGTCCGTACCCTTACCTCCAGTTTTGTGGTTTTTCCCTCTTTTGAACTATAATTGTCTCAAGTAGATCTTAAAAATCAAAGATTCCTTTAACCTTTTGTTTTCTGTCCTATGCCAGTTTACTCTCCCCAGGCTTCTAATTCTTGTCTCAATCTGCCTTTTTCATGCAGATATATCTTTCCTCTCCAGGATTCTAAGTCATATAACTCATTTTTTACTTCTAACCTTTTCCACACCTATTGTTTCAGGTTCTATGTCATGTTCCCAACCAGCTGAGGCTACTACTGTGGTTTGTAGCTCAAGGTCTAGCATTTTGAACTGAATACCTGCTTCCTTCACTCCAGCTCAGTTCCAATATTTCAATATTGAAGAAAATTATTACTGCCTCTCCAGCGTTGTTTATAACACGTGCAGTGCAGACATATTAAAAATTTAGAAAAATATATAGGCACACACTCATATGTTAATGTGCCTGTGCAACTATTGTAAGAAATAATGGAAAAAAAGAGGGTGAAGAATGATGATAAGGAATGGGTTTGTGCTAAAACACAGCCCTGTTTGCATTATACTCAAAAATTTGTTATGCGCAAAAAGGCAACATATCTTATATATGAAACCAGGAATTCATTGTAATTTTAACTAAAATTCTTTTCACTTTAATCAAAATACAGTAAGTTCCTATTTTCCTTTCACTTGCCATGGTAATAAGTCTCAACACAATATATAGATATAATTAAAATAATAGATATATTAATATATCTATTATTCTAAAAACATGGACTACAAATGCCTTATTTGTGACCTTCCTTCCCCCTGCTCACATCCCAAAAACTCCATTTAAATTAATTTTGCTATGTGTTTTCTGCTCCTCTGGACACTGTCACTGAGCTTCCTCAAGGGATCCTGGACTTGTTACTTTGCTTTGTTCAGTTGTCACCAGATGGTGGAGAGAACCTGCCATGATCACTATTTGTGTGTAGCTGGTGCAGTAAATGTGCTGTGATCACCTTGGCTGCTGCCTTCTCTTCCCTTGTAGAACAGCCTTATGGTATATTGGACAAACAGGTACAGGAACAACATTTAAGAGCCAATTAAAAATAAAGTTGGTAGCCACAGAAACACAGGATTTGCTGTAGAGTGCACAAAATGTTCAAGGTGAGGCTGCCCCAGTGCAGAGCAGAGTGGGACAATCCCCTCCCTTGCCCAGCTGGCGACGCTGTGCCTGAGGCACAGCAGGACATATTTGGCCCCTCCTGGCTGCCAGGGCGCTGCTGATTCATGTTCAACTTGCCACAGACCAGGACACCCAGGTGCCTTTCCACAGCGCTGCCCTCCAGCCTCTCATTCCCCAGTCTGTCCGTGCATCCAGGGTTGCCCCATCCCAGGTGCAGAATCCAACTTTCCCTTGTTGAACTTCATATGGTTGGTGATCGCCCAGGTCTCTAATATGCTGAGGTCTCTCTGCAGGGCCTTCTTTCCTTTACAGGAGTCAACAGCTCCTTCTAGTTTTGTATCATCTGCAAACTTGGGTAGTATCCCTTCCTGTCCTGCATCCAAGTTGTTTATGAAGCTTTTGAAGAGCACAGGGCCAAGGATAGAGCCCTGCAGAGCTCCACTATAGTGACAGGTCACCAGTCCAAAGTCACCCGATTCCCTCTTTGTGCTTGGCTCATGAGATAGCTGGCCATCCATAGCATGATGTGTTTATCCAGCTGTGGGCTGGGCATTTTATCCAGAAGGATGCTGGGAGAGACTATATCAAAAACATTACCAAAATCCAGAAGGATTACATCAACTAGATTCCCTCAGTCAACTAGATGGGCTACCTTGTCATAAAGGCAAATCAGATTTGATAAGCAGGCCTTTCCTCTCAGGAAACTGTGCTGGTTGTGATGGATGACTGAGTTGCCCTTAAGGTATTCTTCAATACCTGCCAGAACAATCTTCTCCATAACTTTACCAGGCACTGAACTGAGACTAACAGGCCTGCAGTTTGCAGGGACATTCTTGTGTCGCTTCTTGAAAATTGTGACAATGTTTCCCAGTTTCCAGTCATAGATTCCTACTTATTAGGCAACTGATGCTCTGGCTACAAAAGCTACAAGTCCAGTCTCAAAACTGTGAAAAGCTGAGTAAAGCCTGTTCCCGTCAGCAGTGATGTCAGCACTGCATAGACAGATACACTTATTAGCTGGACTGGCTTTGTCCCACTTTTTCTAATCCCTTCATGTGTGTTTAGAGTTGTAGCTACTCAAAATTTCTGCTCTTTAGTGTAAGTTGCAAATATTTTCAACAGCTCTCTCTTTCCTTAGCTATGCACTCAGTGAAATTGCTTCTAGCCTGCGGGGTGTTGTCCAACGAGAGGGATCAATATTCTGCATGAGTATGTATTGATATAGGATTTAAGAGGAATAGTTCTTTTTCTAAAACTGCAGAATCAGGGAAATGGCATTCTTGTGAAAGCTGAATTATTCTCAGCTATAGTAGTGATATATAGTACTTTTTCTGTCAATGTCTCATTTGTAAACAATTATTTGAAAATTACATTCATCCTTTTAATTTACTTAGTTATATTATGCACTCTAGTCTCAGCCTATAGGCTGACAACAAATTGTTCAGTACTGTCTCAAATCCTGAGTATTCTGAATTCATGTAAAACATAATTGATCCTGATTCTTAGATCTAGTGATATGAGACATTCAGTTATTTATTTGAAAAAAATAATGTCTATTCTTAGAAAGTGGTGTTTTCAAAGAAAAGGAGTATAAGATTTTTTTTGCAGTGACTTTTCCACAGGTCAAGACATATTAGTTATGAGTTGAGTGGTTTTTAGATTCAGGCAAGGTTCAGCTGATTTTTGAGTTATTCTGTTTATCTTGTCTTTGTGCTGTTTGGAAAAAGTAACTTTGAAAAATTGCTAGGTAACTATTTTAAGTGGCAATATTGCACTGGGATGACTATTGTCCTTAACTGTTTGCATTTCTTGCCTCTGATGTTTCATCCCAAATCCTTAATATGGAAGTAATTGAAACTGTAATATTTTTAATTATGCGCAGAAGAAATTCAGGTGCATCTGAACATTTTTGTTATTGTTGCCAAGTATCAATTTGCAATAATGGCTTTTTGTTTCCTCGAGAGATGAGCAATCTTGAATTCCTGTGTTCATCAAGAGTTATGCATGTGGAATCTTCCTTTTTTTCCTCTTTTTTTTCCTTTATTCTCATCTAGTGAATAATTCTCTCCCTGTGTTTCCTCCTCCACCCTGCAATACTGACTCATGGCACCCTGTGAAAATTGATACAACACAGATTTTTTGATTTTTTTAAAATTTATTTTACAACATATGAAATATCTGTTTGGTTGTGGATTTTTTTTCTTTTTTTCTTTGTTTGTTTGTCTTGTCTTGTTTTTTTTTTTGTTTGTTTGTTTGGTTTTTTTTCCCTTCAGTTAGTTAGAATCACGTTGCATAAATTAAAGAATTAATAACATTACTGGCAGTATGTCTGGGGCTGTGCCTGTATCTGTGAGTTATAAGGCATTAAATCCTATTTAGCATCTTAAGGTTTTCCAATCATGTGTTTTTACAGACTAACCATCAAGTAAATGGAAAGGACTAGATCTTATGCAATGTAATAAAACCATCTTGTGTACATGTTCAGCCTTTTTAAAGAAAATATTTAAAGGTTTTTAAAAGTTTGGTTGTTTTTTTTTTTTAATTAAAGAACATAGTTGTACTAGTAACTTTCTTTGATATATCCTCAAAACATTTCAGAAGTGTTCACTGCCATAATGTCCTGAATTTGTGTGTTATGCAATCCCACTTTCATGTCATAAAAAAAAAGAGGCTTCTTGGTAAATCATCCAAATGGATATTAGTGCAGAGTGTTTTGCCAACTAAATTCTGTAAACATTAAAAGATCTCAAATCCATGACAACCAACTAAGATAGGGAAATAATTTTCAAATAATTTCAAGATTCCTATAAACTGAAAAGCTATATTAAGTTTCTCAACCTAGGCATTCCTTATTAGTCATAGAACTAATATTAGAGATAGCTTAAAAACATTATATCAAACATTTTATGCAATTCAGAAATTTAGATAAGGTTGTTTCATGCTGTTTTCAAAAATATTTTCCTTTTATTTTAGATATATGCATGTTCTAAACATGTAAATACTCCCACATTTTAGCATTTATAATGAAATTTGTCATTATAAACTTTTATTTCTGCCCCAAGTTTAAAAACTTGGCATTCTTCAAAGAGAATTTTTTTTTAGTGAATCATTCTAAATATATTTAAGGAGAAAAAGATTAGTGCAAATACTACTTCTGCAATGCATATTACAGGCACAAAACACACCTACAATATACTTCATTTTAGATTTGAGTATTTATTCCCATTTCCTCATTCATCTGACTTTACAGAAGGTTGATCTTTATTATTGTGTTGTGCATTATTATTATTTCTACAGTTAGGTGTAATTAATTTAAATATAATAATAGAATATAATTACATACTGGACCTATAGAAAATTATTTATATTATTAGAAAAAATAGATAAATAGAAATATCTAAGTAATAAAAATATCTGAAATAATTGTTCTAGGCTGTTGTCTACAAAGTGGAATGTTTTGGATGTTACTATGGGGAGCAAATATAACAAACCATGCTTCTATCAAAACATAGAAATAGTACCATATACTGTAATGTATAATGAAGCACCTAAAATTAAAACACACTCTAATACTTGTGACCAAAAAATACTTTACCACTTTCAGAATATACAATGTGGCTTTTCCAATATCTTCTAATTTGGACACCTACTACAATTCTATAAACTGTTTAGAAAGACAAATGGCTCTTCTTTTTGTATTATAATTTATATTTTTGTTTTCTTAAGGGAGAAAGTTTCAAAATATTTTGTCTTCTACAATAATTCAGATAAATTACTTCTGTAATGCTTCTGCTCTTGTGGTTGTGTGTTCAGCAAAACAGCTTAACTTCAAATTATTTCATTGCATTTTGTGACCAAGTCCCACGATTTTTTTTAAATGAATTAACTAAACCTATCAAGATTAGTCCTGTTGTTATTCATATTTTTCTATGGAAAACTAAATTATGTATTTGATTTAAATACACGGGTTACCACAACAAGTCAAACTCCTGTCAACCAAGAATTGTTATATCTGAGAGTCCAAGTTCTTTAATTGTAAAGACTGGCAAAATCTCAGCAGTTTATTTGGGCTTTTGATGTTCCTAAAAGACTCCATTTACTACTTTTTGTATAAAATTCACATTGCAGGTACTATTTCTTTCCCCCATTTTTTTTATTTGGTTGTTTAGGGAACTCTTATGGTTTTTTATATGCTGTATTCATGCTGCTGTTTTACAACTGATATAAGACAATTGAATGTAATTGGTAGGGAATATCAGTTCTAGATCAGTCTGAAGATATGTAAGCTTAAGTGTTGTGTGTGGGTATCTGCAAGCTCCTGCACAGATATTCAGTTCAATTCAGGTATCTACAGCTCACTTGCTACATTGGACTCAAATGATCAATGTCATATGAGATCTTCCAACATCCTCGGCCATATCTGCCATTTCTATGCATACAAGTAAACCAAGATATTTCAAATGGGATTAAGCACCTGTGACTATGGAACTGAATCCCTTCTCTCTGCTTAATGACACTCCAAATTTCATTTACTGACTTCTTTGACTGCCACTGTAACCAACTTCTGCCCCCACAAACATGGAAATGCAGGATCAAAATATTGATTGAATCTTATCTTTTCCTATCAGTAGGGTAAAAATGCTGTGTTCCTCTGCTCCATTGGCCTCCAGCACTGCTTTTCAAGATGGCATTTTATTTATTTAATCTTTTGGTGGCAGCTGTTTCTTTGGAACTCCAGGTTGCAGACCTGAACTAACCAATGTAATGAATCAATTTCTTTATTTCTGTACTTGGGACAATATAGAAGAGACTCTGTGCTTGTGAGAATTACCATCCTAGAATTGCTTTCATCTGCCAAATATCTAGAAAGTATATCTCATATACAGGAAGTTGACTGTTAAATCATTTAACTTACTTTTCCTAAAAACAGAACACTGCTCATTTAATTGTCCAAGAACTCAACATGAGAAGAATAATAAAATCTCCCCTAAAAATAATAACAGTAGTGATAACAATAGTGATATTTATTACCAAAAATCTCAAAGATTTTTTTTCCCATCTTCCACAATGAAATTTTCTCATCAATAGTTGAAACAGCTACATTCTTGTAGAATATAACCTTACACCAACTGAAATAGCATCATCATTTTCTTCCAGGGCATGAAATACATTTCAAATCTGTTTGGAAATCAGTGGTTTGTGAGGAATACTTGTATATTATTAGATGAAAGGATGCAGTGAAAACCAGAATATAAAAATTTATCTGATCAATTTCATCTGACTTTTATATCTGTCTGATTGTACATTTTGACAATGCATTGCTTTTTTCTACTCCCATTTAAGATTTCTTCTAGTAGAGTTGAATTCTAATTATAAAGGATAAGGACCCTCAGGATGTTAGTGAATTGGACCCTGTGTATCTCTGAAAGAAAATGAAAAGAAATGGTTGCACAGGAAATTTCTTCATCTGTACATTAAAAGAAAAATAGAGGACAGCACAGTGGTAGCCTTTAGCAGAGATAAGTGATTTCTTAAGAATTACGTTTACTGCACATACAAAACTTGCCCTTGTCTGCTTGCACTCTCAACCAGAGTGGATCACAATTGTTTTCTATCCAGAGGGATACTGAAACCTAAATTGAGAATGCTGTGGCAAATATGACATCTATCAATGGATCGGTGTTTTACATGCCAAACAGAATATTATTCCATAGTTAGTTTCTCTTGGCAGTACTTTTAACAGACCCACACCCACACCTACACTCACCCTGTAACAAAAAACCTGAACTGACCAAACAAGACAACGAAAAATGCCAGCTCCTGTAGACTCCTGAACAAAAAGAACCATTGATATGTTGTAAACACCAGTTGATAATCAGATTCAAATACCATCAATAATACAAGATCAGAGGGGTGCCACATCCCAGTAATACTGCAAACAGATCCATGACAGAATTATTTGAGTTTCATCTTCAGAAATTCCTCTACAAGTTTTAATGAATGGTAGAAGCCCTGTATAGCTTTTCATTAATGTTTACTCATAAGTAAACAATTAGCTGTGCTTTGCATATTTCTATTCTGAAGGACTATTTTGCCCATCTCAATCCTTATTAATCAAAGTTGTCCACTGAGAAAAATGTAGCTCTGGAAGAGGATTTTAGGAATGTCATTCCTAAACACAACCTCAAAATACCCTAACTGGCCTTGTTTTTTTTTTTTTTTTTTTAATTCATTAGAGACAGGAAAATTCTATTAGGCTGCAAAAATTATTCCAATAATCAGTTACTATATTAAATTAAATTGTCATTAATTTGCAGGTGTCAAACTTGAAACTTACCTAATGAAATGTTATAAATTATACATGCACTGCAGTGTCAAACTATACCTATATCAGTTACACATGAAATACTTAATATGCTTTATATCTACAGCCCATATTACGCTTCTTATATTCATAAACATTTCCATTGTCACCTGAAAATCTAACAATTCTACTCAGTACCTACAAATTTTAGATAGTGTTTAAATAATTTCCTAATCTTCTCTTGTCAAATTAAATGGATTGATTGTTCTTCACAACATCGAAATTCTTTTTGTGATTCCATGTTGAACCCCTTTCTAATAATTTAGGTATTTCAGCAGTTCTTTTTCTTTCAGTGAACACTGAAAATGAATACTGCATTACAGTAATATGAAAAGTGGAAGGCAACTAAAGGTCAATTGCTGAAAATTAGGCAGTGTTACCAACATCATCTACAGAGGTAATACAAAATCCATGTTTCTGTCAGGTTTTTTTTGTCATTAAAGCTTTGTTTAGCCTTTTTGACCACAACACTGAAGCAGGGTCTTATCCCTAGTAAATTAATCATCATGATCACCAAGTCTTTCAGGGCGAAGTAGTAAGTAAGGAATGCAGGCCCCATATTTTAAATATGCCTTTCTTTTTAGGATATATTTCAATTTTCAAAAAAAGACAGGCTACTTGGTATAATTCCGTTGGTGAGAATTCCAGTAATTCAAGTAAAAGCATTTTTTCCCCCAGGTCATGGTTAACATGCTTTAGGATTAAAAAGTGGATTTTTTCAATGGAAGTTTCTGAAAACAGAACTGCTTGAAGATAACTCCCCATTAAGAGTACAGTATGGATTTTGATTTTCTATTAAGTACTTTAGCAATGAAATTGATTTGGAAATAGAAATCAGTAATAATAATAATGACAACATAACTGATAAGTATTGCCTCTTTCATTACCTTATATTGACATGTCACATTTCATATCAGGAAATTCTTTAGTGTTGTGTGAAGCAGAGTCTCTGTGGAGTTTTCTGAAGTACCTTTTAAGTAGTTACAGAGATAATACTTCTGCAAGTATTGTCACTGTGGGAACATAACCACACCTCTATGTTTCAGAAAGCCCTGATCTTTCCTTTCTGGAAAGTTAAATTAAAAACAAAATAATATTTATTGTTTGCTGTTTCTATCAAAGAGGGGGGCATACTTTGAAAAGCTGACAAAACCATTTACTGAAGCAATTTATTCATAACCTGAAAGCACAGCAGGTTCAAAATTTATATCACTCACAGTAGTCAAAATTTTCATGTTGCTTCCTAAGGGAGCATATATGCACTTGTACTGAAGTAGCTTGTGGAAAAGATCAGTTAATCTCACAGTAAAAATCAACAGTAAGTTAAGGGTAGTCAGAAATTCCACAAACAGTGGAAAAAAATGCTTATTTTCAAAGAAAATTGTCTTAGTGATTAGCAGAAAACATAAATCAAGTTACATTTCACAAAGCAAAATTAAATAAACAAAGTATCAGAAGTTAAAAAAACCCCAAAAACAAAACCAAAAAACTTCCCCTGAAACAACAGTAACATGAAACCCAGCTGAACAAAAAAATAACCAAATCAAAGGCAGACCTATGGATACACATTGTAGCTAGGATGTGACCCAGAATAAAGTTATAATTTTGCTGTAGTAAAACTGGAGCAAAAATGAATCAGATAATGAGAAGAAATTTACACCAAACAAGGAAAAATCATCAGCCAACATACAAAGTCCAAAAAAATTCTTAGTGGAATCAGAACTGACACTTAGCAGTTTAATGAACCACATTTCCTTCCAGAACATCCAATGAACTTTTACTTGATGACATCATGCGAGTGAAAAAGTCTTTTATTTAAAAAAGTCAGTTCATGGAAAAGTAGCAAATATTGTACTTATGAGAAGGAGAGTAAGAATTATTTACTGGGTTTATCCAAACAACAGATATCATCCAATACTAATTTTAAAGAAAACAGAAATTAAAGACGTAGGAACAAGCTTAAATGATTTTTCAAAGGTTGTTTCTACTAGGATAATCAGATAGTTTTCTCTAGTCAAGAGAACTGTGATTTATCTAATCTAACCAGATTTTAGTAAAACATTTAGTTTAGCACCACATGGGAAATTATTAATAATGATGAAGAAGATGGGCCAAAGAACTGTAAATTGTCTAAATGAATAAATGAGAGACAAGAAAATTCTTCTAAAAAAGGACTGTGAGACTTGATATAATTTGTTTATAGAGTTCCTTAAGAATTTGTCTTTGATCATTTTAAGGTGACTGATATTAGCATCTAGCTCAAAGATATATTCTAATTATATGGTGATGTGAGATGCTATTAATGCTGAAGATTAAAATAGCAAACAGAAAGATTTGGATGACCTTGAAAGGTTGAGCAATAATTTGACATTAAAAGGTTTATGTGCAAGTTAAAATAAAGGGTTATTTTCTAGCTTTTCTCTGCCTACTATAGATATTATTCATGCCACACTTTTGTGTTGATGAGTCCCCCAAGTATGGTATGAATTATGAATAAAAAGTGTTGATAAAAATGCCATTTAAAGTTGTTTGTGAAAATGGAATCCCACTGTAGGAAAAGTGACTGAAAAACTTGTTAAATGAGGTAACACCTTTGGAAGAATAAAAGTTTTGTATACCCTATCAAAAACTAATTAAAAAATCCCAAGGAAAAACATTTTTGAATATACAGAACAAGATTTACATGAATTTTTTTTAAAGTTACATATAATCATAAAACCAGTACTTTCTGTAAAGAAATTAAATGGTTTAGTACTATTGTAGGTTGACTTCTAGGAAAAAAGGGCAAAATAAGGCTACTTTTGAGACAGTATTTTCTCTCTTTCTGGAGGTCATACATAAAATAATGTGTTGATGAATGATTTCAGTAACACAGGAAATCCCTGCCAATATTTTGTTTCTAAAATATTTTTTTTAATTTGAAATACAATACTTACACAGAGCTAAGAATTGACTCAGAGCTGTGACATATCAGTCATGTAATCTGATGAAAAAGTGTAGAAATTTGAAAACTTCTGTTTTCAATGAATCAGTATTGATTTACATTTTCTGTTTTACCTGTTTTGAATCCTTTATTCTTTGAGTCCTCGTGAAATGTTCCAGGATATTCCTGGGATCAAAGCTGGTTTATGGACAATTAATTATGTAGCTCATCCTGCTTGTGTTTTTGAAGTATTGACCCATTAGATTCTTCCAGTCCTCTGGAGCTTCCCTAGTTTTCCAAGACTTATTGAAAAATCAATGTCAATTGTCTAGGGAGCTCTCCAGCCAGCTCTTAAAATTATTGAATGCCAGACAAATTTTAAACTACCTAGTTTTAGTAGTTGCTGCTTAACAACCTCCAGAGTTATTGTGAGAGTGGGAGATATTTCATCATCATCATCACCTGATATGAATCTACCACTTTGATTTTTTCTCACTACAAGGAGAGTCATGAATATATTTCTGCTTCTTATGCATGATTAATGCCACAGTTATGTGGTTTTCTTATATGAATAGATAAATACAAGCTCCAGGATTGCTTTAACATTTGCTATTTTATTATGGAGAACTCCCAGTTTCTTATTCATAATTGTTATCAAATTCAATTTTATCTGAATCTTAGTAATTAGTTATTTGTGTATACATTTTTATTAAGTTACTGATTTCTTTAGACTGTTAAGCAAAAGATACCAAACCACAGAAAGCCGCAGAGCAAATTGTCTCAACAGCAGAGTTGTCTTGCCTTAGAATATTGTGGGAAAAGCATTATCTTGCATTTGGTGTTGTTATGTGTTCAGGGTATAATATCTTCACAACCTCAATCTGATGAAAATATTCCTTGTGCTTCCCTGAAGTATTTCTTTAGATACAACATTTCTCAGTTCTGTTTCCTGTACTTTAGGGAAGTTTCCTTTTCTTTCTCTCCAACAAATGCCCCATGCTTCCCCTTTTCAGGAGCTTATGCAGGCTTTTTCATTCTTTGGGGTAATTATAATAATGCCGACTGCTTTACTGAGACACCCACTACACTGGAATTATTATTAATATTTAGAAGTATCTTACTCATGGACTCCTAAGGGATTGTCCCAGTATTCTTCTTTTCACAGACACTATATGAAAGATTAATTTGAACAAGTATTCATTATTAATGTGCATTTAGAAGCTAATTAATTGCATGCTAAAGCAAACATTTGAAATAGGTCAGATGGCTCATGCTTGGAGAATGTCCATTTCTTTTTACTGCCTCTGAGGGTAAATTCAAATGGACATATATGTAGCTAAAACAGGTGAAACCTACCTTATTTTCTAATCACTTTGCGCACTGACAGTGCTGCTACTGTATAGCTTTTCAAGAACAATTTTAAGTTCTGTGATAATGTAGGCATATTCAAGTCAAAATTCTCTCATCATAATTTATTTTCAATTGTCAGTATGTCTTGTGCCTTGTTAATAGTTTCAGTCTTGACTATCACAAATGCCTTATCAAAAGTTCTGCCAATACTGTGTCTGAAGCATTTTATACAAGCCACATAGTCCTCTTGATTTGTTGGCATATCAAAAAACTAACATATTTCACACTTTAAACATTTTGGGTTTAGCTTCCCTAGTGCTTTCTGAAATGAAGCTGTAATTTTTATTAAACAAATTCTTCCAGGGAAGTACTTCAGTGAAAATTCATGAAGTTGTCTCTGCTGACATGTGCAATGATACTCAGATTAATTTCTGAATTTCCACTGACCAGTACATTGGAAAACTGTAGCTGATACTTTATGATAATAAAACCAAGTGCCCTTAGCTGTACTTGCATCTCCAGGACCTTGTGAATTAATTTTTTAAAGAATCTGCTTCCACTAAACCCTCTTTACTCCCTAGAGATTTAAACTTTTTGTTTTAGATTATTGTAATTCTGATCAGCCAATAGCAAGGCAAAACATTCTCACTTTTTCCTTCTTGTATTATTTGAAGCTTTACTTTTTCTTTCTTTACCTGAATCTTCTTACTGTTTAAACTTACTTTCAGACTATCTCCTCTGTGATGTCTTTCACATACTGTGAAGCTATGGCAGTAGCCTCATGAGCAGCCACAGGGTGAAAGTATCAAACCATGCAATTGTGCAGACATTGACACTCAATGAATAGAAGCCATCTTTCAAAACAAATATATTATCTCTCAGCTCATTACCTTATTCCAAGGACCTGGAGAGAAAGAGGTATCTTCAGGGAGTCATTTCACTTCCCAGGGAACTATTTGGAAAGAGATTAATTACTGCCCTGAAGAGTATAGTTCATTCTGCTTAACTTTAGGAATGTCAGACAAAAATATGTACTTGTAAATTAATTGCCTGCAACTACTTTCACTGTCAGAGGAGAAACAACTATTACATGTTTCTGTTGACTATTTCAGATCATAGAATCGTAAAATCATTTAAGCTGGAAAAGACTTTTAAAATCATAGAATTCAAATCTAAAGCTGTTAAGTCCATCATTAACAAATGTCCTTAGTGCCACATCTACATGACTTTTAAATACCTCCAGGGATGGTGACTCAACCACTTCCTTGGACAGTCAGTTCCAATTCTTGACAACTCTCTCTGTGAAGAATTTTTTCCTAACATGCAATCTGAATCTCTCTTGGTACAAACTGGGGCTGTTTCCCCTCATCCTATAAATTGCTACTTGGGAGAAGAGACTGACACCCACCTCACTCCAGCCTCCTTTCAGGTGGTTGCAGAGAGCCATAAGCTCTCTACTGAGCCTTGTTCTCTCCAGAATAAATAGCCCAAGTTCACTCAACTGCTCCTCATAGGACTTGTTCTCTAGATCCTTCTCCAGCTGATATATATTTTGAGACGAGAAGAAAGACATTGAAAAGGACTATTTCTTTTAGGATACTGTTATAAATTACACTAAGCAGCAATCTGAGCTATGATAATGATGAACTTTTTGCAGATGTTGGTCAAAGAAATCCTGTCCAAGGAGATTCTTTCTGTCTTGAAGAAGCAGGTGGCTAGTTTGAGCTTGAAACACAGTACTTAAGATATTTCATTAAATTGGGATGAACTCCACTGGGTGTGAATATGTGCTTTTTGTACTGCTGCTGATGGAGAAGATACAGATCCCACATTCTCTTGGCTAATATCTGTGTAAACACTACGGTAGAAATGTAGTTTAAACAACTCCTGTCTGGCATTGACATTCTGTTTACATTTTACCTCTGATCCTATTTGCCTCTATTTCTATAAAGCTGTTCCTTTTGGAATACCAGCACAGTGTTTTCTTATTCTGTTTGCATATAAAAATGCAGCCCAGTTGTATTCAGTCACACATAGCTCCTAATAGAGATAACAGCCAATTTTCATTTGCCAGGGTGTGGCAAATGAATCTTATGACCTATAAGAAATTCTTTTGAGTTGAATAAGTCAGGAAATCTTAGCATCCTTTATGCCAGGTCCATTTGAGCACTGAGAGCTCAAAACTGTCACGTGTGCAACATAGGGGCCTTGATAATGGAGTTTCCTGAGGGTCTTTTTTTTCAACTTGGTTGTTTGTAGGGATTTGTTTAGTTTTTGTTGGGGTTTTAGTTTGGTTTGTTGTTTTTTGGGGAGTGAGAGTGGGGTGGTGTATTTTTCTTTTCAAGCCAATTAAGAAAGTAGAACATTTTTTTAAATTTCCCAAAACCCTGAGGATGTAAAAGTTTTATGAAGTTGTTTAAAACATATATTTACAAATCAAAATAACTGGAAAAACTCCTTCTCCTAAGTAAATGAGATAAGCCAATGAGTTACTTACAGTTGCTGAAATTTTTCACAAAATAAAATGCAAAGTTCAGAATATTTCTGATTTCAGAAAGAAAGACTAAGAAAAGAACTTTGAATTGATTATTAATTTAGATTTATAGATTTGTTTGTCCATGAATAGCCCATGTTCTCTTCTCTCATTATTCATTGATCTCTATTTTATTTTTTCCCCCTACAATATGAAAAATTTGTTTCTGTAGTAAGATCATATTTGGCCTGGATTCTCCAATTAACTTATAGCTATTGCTGTCTGGCTTAAAATATTTTGGCCATTTTTTATCAGGATGGAAAGAGTTTCTCCTTAAATTTTCAAAGGAATTTAATCATTGCTTTTTACTCTTTGATCCTCATATTGCAGATTATTAGACTCTAGTTTTTACCTACTACATATCACTCTATTGTCATGTGAGATTTTGCCCTTTTTCCAATAGTATCTTAAGGTCTCATGTAAGCTTTAAAAGCAAAAATACCAGAATCCAGTACATATTAAAAATTCAATACATTGAACTAGTCATTCAGTTATACCATTCATAATTATTTTCAGTGCAAACAGACAAAACAGTATTCATTAATATAAATGACATAAGTTCTTTAAGGCTACTTTAATGTTCTCTACTATTGATGTCCTTGACAGAGTATCTGTAAACTATTTTATAGTTTGTGAAAACATCAGTAACCATTTTTGATATTCAGATTAGAATGATATTAGATTAACATTTCATAATATTGAGATGTTGTGGTTTTCTTTTTCTCACTAGGAAATCATATTTAAATTATTAAAACTCATTGAGTTACTGAAGCAAAATCATTAAACAACGCTAACATCTTCTATGACTAGAAAGAAAGAGGATCTTTGTTTTATTCTTGCTAGTATTATCTCTTAATTATAATCCCAGTCTCTGTCCTGGGAAACTAGAAAACAGATGTTATAGAAAAAACTATGTTGGAAAATCATCTAAACACATACTTGTTGGACATATAATTTGTTTTTCATAAGAATTTTAAAACATCCATTAATGTAACTATCATGATTTCATTGGAATAATCAATAAATTTCAATTTTAATAATTTTTATCTTCAAAACATTAAGTTAATTATGTCTTTAAAACCATTATAAAAAATTCTTTTATGGCAGAAAAATTTACATTAGTCTCTTCACAAACTGTCATAAACTCATTAACTTAAATGTTTCCATCCCATAAATGATCACATTTCAAGTCTTTATATTGAGAATTAGAGAATTAATAGAATAAGAGAATTGATAAAATGTGAAAATGTTTTCAACTTTCAAACTATAGCACCATATTTTCTATGCCACCCAAAAAAGTTCATAAATAAGAATGTGCAAGAATCTATCTCATTTCTGCCTACATAAGTGTTGAAAATATTTGGTGAATAGCAAAATTATGATTTGACAGGTGTTTATAAGAAACAATAAAATAAATAGTATTATTTTTTACAAGAGCTATTGATTTTTTTGATTAAATACTGACTACTTCCAATGATAGATCATAAAAAATTATTTTAAAACTATTTGTCTTGCACCTGTCCATCAGGTTCTAATAAAAAATGTTATCATGAATTAGCCTATATATTCCTTTCTACAGGTGTTGAAATTCTTTTCAGTATATTTGTATTCTAAGGAAATGACATGAGTTTGATGCACTATGACACCCATCAGATCAAAAAACCACATATTTTTTAGACAGTATTCTGGTTTTCTTCCTGCAGCAAAGTTGTACATCCTCGGATCTCAGAATCTCTGCTGCTCAGAGTGACTCTGAGATATGTACAAGCCTCTTTTTCCCAGCCCAGCAGCCGATGGAGGAGTCAGATTTCTTCTGTTCTCGTTCTCAAGGTTGTTTATTATTTTTTACCTATAACATTCTTTCTCTGACCTGCCGTAGGTCTGTCTGGCAGGTTGGGTTGAGGCACGCTGCCCGCCTCAGAGGCAGTGTTGTCTTTTTATACTAAAAACCACGTCTAACCTATTTACAATAACTTCCCAATGCCTATCACCTATGTTAGACAGTGAGTTCCTACTGTAAATCAATCTAAAAGTGCCACCATCACCCCGAACACAGAGGTTAGGAAGAAGAAAGAAGGACAAGGCACGCCCAAATTCCTCCATCTTGGGCCCCTGAGCCCCCATTCTAAAAACCTCAAAAATCTATTTTTCACCCTGTGACAATCTAACTATTATTCTACTTAAACTCTCTTGACTTGTAATTCTTCATATAAAGGTGGTGATTTGCTCCATGGGTCAAAATCAAAGTCACAGGTGTCTTGGGCTCTGTGCCAAGGTCTCTGAGCCCCCTGGGCAGGACCTTGAGACCTCCAGGTCAGCCAGAGGAATTTCCTGGGTTCTGACACTCGGAGACAAAATTTAACAGATATTTTTGTCTGAATAAAGCCAAATTTAAAATCTTACTCCTGGTTTTACTCAAAGAATTATAATTTATTTTATTACAACACCATTCTGTTCATAGTATTATTGCTATGAATGTGTTTCATCCTAAGTGAAAACCTTCTCTAAGTGAACACAAATATAAACTGGATGTCTAAACAAAACAGACACCTAATTATTTTAATTTAAAGCTTTTGTAACAATTGCCAGAAATGATTATGTTAGGAGCAATGCCAGCACAACTTCTAAATGAAACATACCTGTTATTAGAAGTAGTCCTTGCCTTGTAGAGAAAAAAGATATATATATTTTTTGTTTCTTCTAGTAAAATTTCTCGGAGTCCTTTCCTCTTGCACTCACATCAATATAAGATTTACTTTTTCTCATATAATTCTTAAGTAAAAAGAGTTGGAAAGGCAAAAAATCAAATTTAGCAGAGATTTAAATCACAGATAAGTTGTTGTAAGGTAAGAAAGTTTGAGATGACCGAAAAAAAAAAGGCCATGCTATTCCTTAAGAGGTAATCTTTATCTGATCTCAGTGTTCAGGATATTGGTAGCAACAGAAACTTTTTTATGGTTTTAATCTGTTCTTGCTTTTTCTCCTCAGAAAGAAGTGACTCCTCTGTTTTGTCCTGTTGCCTCAAAGGGATTTGCTAAATTTGCCAAATTATGACTCTCTATAGAAAATAAATTATTCTTATCAAGATGGTCATGGCTTAAATGCATTCACTGTGTCCAAACAGACTGATTGTGCTGCTAATTGTAAGGATCACACTGAATTTTGTTTTAAAATGAGCCATTCAAAACCTATAATTCTCACTTCGGTATAAACACTACAAGTAGGTGAAAATAATATTTATTAATTTAAATTCTCTTGTTCATGAGCTCCATTAATAGAGATGATAAATCAGCATCAAATATTTAAAATGTCTTGCATTCCATTCTGCCCTTTTATGGGGTTTGGGGGTTTTTATTTTGTTTATTTTTCTCCTCTGCGAAAGGGGCAGAATTGCTGCTGTTTTCAGACCCTTTTAATCAGTTTAGGAACCTAACACTATTTTGTGATTTTAAGATACTGGCAGCATTACTGTGTATCAATATATTCACTGTGATCACTGTTTCAGTTAAAACATTATGAATTATTCCATTTTGTAGTCACTACTTACATCCCTCCAACTGTGCCTTTGTTGAGTATTGCTTTGATTCCTTTTAACGACTTCACCTAGAATTGTGTTTTATCTTTCTTTGCTTTGCTTGTGTGTCACATTAAACTCTATTATTTTTTTAACTGTCTTTTATTGTCATTGCTGACCAGTTTCTTACTGTCCCTTGGCCTGTTCAGCCTAGAGAAGAAGAGACTGAAGTGAAATCTCATTGTGGTCTTCAACACCATCATGAGGTGAAGTGGAGGAACAAATACTCATATCTTTGCTCTCTTTATCAGTAACAGGACTCAAGGAAATGACATGAAGTTGAGTTAGAGGGCATTTAAGTTTGATATCATGAAAAAGGTTTTTCACCCAGGGGGTGATTGGGCACAGGAACAGGCTCCCCAGGGAAGTAGCCACAGCAAAAAGACTGACAGAGTTCAGGAAGTGTTTGGACAATGCTCTCAGGCACATGGTGTGACTCTTGGGGTGTCCTGTGGAGGGCCCGGAATTGTACATCCATGATCCTGATGGGTCCCTTCCAACTCAGAATATTCTATGATTCTGTGATCTCAATAGTGATTAGCAGTATTAGTCTTATACTGCAGATTGTCTGTATATCACTTTTTGGATCTCTATTTTCATTAGGTAGAAGACTTCACATTTTTTTTTATTTCATACAAAAAAAAAAAATCTGTAATTATGCTAGTGAAATATTTTTACCAGGTTTGCTTCATGTCTCAAGTACTGCTCCCTTGCTGGTATGGTATATAGAGCTCTATCCAGAGAGAAAGTTTCTCATATTCAATTCAAACCTGGTTTATTTGGTCTTCATGATCTAAAACTGTGTACACAACTGATGCATGCATTAAACTCTGAGCAAACAGAAAAGAGATTAACCACTCACTAATGTCAAACAGTAGGGTAAATCATAATGACAGATTATTCACAAATACCAAAATAAACAGGTCTGTCACCTCTGATCTCATGAGCTCAGCCAGGTGATCAGGGTGATCAGCAAAAGAAAGAATGATCTGTGACACTCAAGAACTGAAGTGCTTCAGCTATGATATTTAATGCAATTAATTCAACATCAGTTTTGCCCATTTATAATGCTTTATTTGCTATCTTTACTAGTTTTATCTGGACACCTTTAAACAATAACTTGAATTGGCTAAAAAACAGGACATGTGATTTCAGCCTTTTTTGCTTGATTTGTACACACAGTCTTTGCTTTCATTATTAAATTGTCATTACCTCTATCCATAAGCTTCTTTGCTTTCCATTTTTCTCCTCATTCCATGGGATAGTGGTGTGAATGGGAGGCTGCTTGGATGCTTGGCCACTGGCTGAGGTCACCACAGGGTCTACAAAGTTAGGCTCCGTTACTGCAGATGATGTAAGATGGATACATGTAGGAGGAAACCAGCCTCTATACTGGGGTTGTTGTGCAAACAAAACTTCCCAACCAACTTCGTACATACAAACCATGTTCAACAAAAATAAACATCAAGGTAAAGAAATTGTATCCTTCAGTCTATCACTTTGTGATGGTTGTCATGTTCTCATCTAAAAGTGCAAAACCCACAAGAGAGCGTTTATAACTCCACCTGAGAACAAAGAAGCAGTAGATGCAAAGTTTAACATCCCGAATAGGGATTATGTTCTTTTATACGGTTATATTTACAAATTCATTATATGATCTTGGCCAATCAAGCTGTTGATGTTTACTCAGGTAAAAGACATTTTCTCATCTATCTAATGAAGATTACAATGGACCTCATGAGTCCATCAGGTTACAGAAGTTCAAAGTAATTATTAATATTTTACCAAATCAATTCCCTGAATAGGGATTCCCAGGGAATTAATTTAGTCCTATAGCCTCAATTAACCAATGCACTTAAGCACTTGTTTAATTTTAAGTTATTTAAATGATATTAGATGTTTGAGTATTCTGACTGATTAAAATATGACTAAGTATACATTTAAAGAGTTTGGTAACCTGACGTGTCTCCAAGAGCATGCTGTTTTTGCTGTTCCCTCCTGGTATATGCATTAGAAGTATAGGTTGATCTTTTAGTCTCTTTTGATAAAGTTTTAAGACAGAATTTGTGTTAATGTATCCTAAATAATTATCAGTAATATTGTTCCACTCTTCTTACAGAAAAAAATCATCCTTAAAAAAGAAAATTCAGAATATCTCTGAGAACTACACACATACAAACCACACTCTAAGGAATAAACAATCATTAACAAGCATATGTCTTTTTGTGGAAGATAACACCCAGTGTCTTTACTGTGGGATTTTTTTCTTTTTTTGGTAAAAATATATATTCCAGTGTACCTGGAACTTCATAACACACTAGAATTGCTGAATAAATTCTATTAATTAGACTTTAGTTGTTACTATCTACACATAGACATATCCATCACAAACAATTCCTTTTAAACATGCCTTCTTGCAATTTTCCCACCTCTTGTTAGCTTCACAGTGTCTGTATTTGTGCTAGGTTTCTGTGTGTATCTTTTCCTTTAATTTCTGTCCTCCTTTTTTACTGTTCCACGGTTCAAGAAAAATATGCTTAATGTTATGTTGTCCTGATGCGTTTTCTCACGTATCACACCATTTTACTCACTGGACTGGTATATTTTGTGGTTTTTACTGGTATTTACAGGTTTTAATCATTCTACTTATGTACACAAAGTCTTTCTCTCTGATCTAATTTTTGGTTGCTTAAGGTTTTAGCTTATTTTAGAAAACTGAAAGAAAAAAACTAAACAAGAAAACAAAGTCAAAACTGAAACCAAAAATTCCGTTTTCACTGATATGTGATGCAGATTATAATTTCTAAGGTAAAATAAACATTATGGAAGATAAATTGAACTGGATGTGATACATTTTCAAGGTGTGGGGATGAATGTCTTGCACATCTGATTTGTTTGTAATATTTGTAAACAGATGTGAATCACAACCAGAAATTAAATAATTTATATAAAATAAAAACTAAAACAAACCTCCTGCTAACTAAGAGCTGTGTGTTTTGTTTACTAAGTATTTCTTAAGAACTTAGCCTAAAATACTGGTTATGTTCCAGAAGTGAAAAGCAATTTAGAAATGACACTTAGAAGTGCATCTGTGGGCATATATGAGTAAGTGCATAACACACTGCATTATTAGGACGGGTATAAGGTTTTATTGGTTCCACTAAAATTGAATTATTATTTACTTCATCCAGAATTTCAATTGCATTAAGACACAATTTATTTTTAATAGCATTTTTATTTCAAAATTAATTTTATTCTAATTGGTTAATAAAACAAACAGTATTGATCAATATAGAGTATCACAATCATACATTGTAACCATTGGAACTAGAGTCAGCAGATCATTGAAAGTCTGGGAATTTGGTAACACTTTTCTGAGGATGCAAAAAGTGATATGACTAAGTTTATAAATGTTGTATAATTTGTGAATGCAATATTTCTAAAGACATCTCAGCTTTTATGGAAATATTTTATATGTTGATAGCTTAAAATGCAGAAAACTACTGTTGTGCTGCAAAACAAAACTCATTCAAGTCATAAAATACAAAATCAGAATATGTGCTCACTGGGAATAGTTCTGACTTCATGATAGATGTATCTACTACAGAATGCATTCATCAAATGAAGCAACACAATATATCTGTCTATTTCCTTCTGTGGCAAGTGCTACCCGAAGATCTTCAGACACCATTTAACTTGCTATTTTTCCTTAAATTTAATTCAATATATAATAATAAAGGCTAGCTTGTTGGAATTGGTTATGCACTTGGACTATTATATTCAGAAACTAATAACTCCCTTATAATATATTTCATATATAAAAGCAATCTTCTTCTGTTCTGAGTTCAGTATAAATTTTGATTGAAACAAAAATGATTGACTGCAATTTATGAAAATATTGCAGAAGCTGCAAATCAAAATGTTCAGAAAGGCATAGTGAATCTTTTAAATTCATGGTCACTTACTTATGTGATCAATATGAAAAAAAAAAGAAAATATAAAGAACTTATGTCTGCCTTTAAATATCTCAGTAATTGTATTTGTTTTTTTTCTCAATATCTAGGAAACCTGCTTTGGGATTTGGGAAAAAAGGATAGGGAAGCAGAGGTAATTGTAATGGATCATATAGCAAGTCCAACTAGAGGAATACTCTATCAAAAATTATTGCTCATTGCTTTGGAGGGAGCATAAAAAGTAGAAATTAAGCAATGATGAACACTCCTCTGGTCAGAAATTGGGAAATAAGATGGTCTTCCAAGTCCAAACCTATATATAAGATGTTGACATTCATGCTGAAGAATGAAAATTATTATTTTGAATAATAATTCAAAGTTACTTTTTTGAAGAATATTCAAAAATATTATTTAAAATAGTTTTTATAAATACAATAAATTCTGCACCTTATTTGTGCTTTGAGGAATTTCAAACTTGTTCATCATCATCAGGTAAAATCTGTCTCTCTCATCAACATTATCTTCCTCCTTGCACCAACTTTGCCCACCACTGGGCTAGGTGATCTGCTTCTGTACTTTACTTTAGTGGAAATAATTGCACTCTTTTGTTTTCCTATACAATTTTCCTTACCCAAAGTGGTGAAAATAAATTTGAAATACATTAAAAAAAAAGCAAAGGAAAGCTAGAGAACATTCAAGAAGAAGAGGAAAAGCAAATCAAAGTCAGTGACTAATCAGGACAAAGACTTACAGGAATTATATTGGGTTAGAAGGATGTGTTGGAAGTACCATCTGAAAGCAGATATCGAGGCTTTCAGAAATATATTGTAATTTCAAAATTGGGCCCAATTTATTTTCCCACATGATAAAAAAGAGCCTCATCATCACATCACAGTCTCATTGAGACTAACAAGGTCATTGCTGTAATGATCTTTGACAATATAGGCACTGTCACCGTGAGACAGTATAGTTATATAGCACACATGTTAAAACTGAGCAAGGGGATCTCCAGAGTAAGTGAAGGAAAGAAAAGGATGTGATTTCAGCCATGAAGCATACTCTCAAAATTCTTATTATTTTATATTTTTAACTGTTTTAGAACCATTCTGTGATTTATTCCAGGGAAACAATGCCATTACAGAATTTGACAAGTAGTCTCCTATGTTCCCGTTCTGACAAGCCTTTGCTGTGTTGGTAAGGTAAGGTAAACCACAGGCAAAGCTTTGGTTGTTCAGCATCTTACCTGTGATAGAAAAAGATGAAGTTTTTCCTAGAGATTAGTGACTGGGATCTGACCTAAGTAACTTCACTGAGAGCTTGAAGTAGAAGTAAATGAGTTTTAATGGAAAAGTTTATTTTCCACAGGAAAAAAAATTCCTTTTCCATACATGTCTGTCTCTTTTATTTTGCTTTGGCTTCTATTTCCATTTGTTCCTTCTCCATTCCTTTTTTATTCCTATTACAGTGCATTCCTTTAAAAAAACCTAATAATTTTTCTTCTGCATATATATTGCAATTATGGTTTTTGCTTTCATATTTTTTTATTCCATGAAGGAGAAAATTCATTATGTTAGATGCCCTCTCAGCAGGGTTGGTCTCACAACCAATTCTAACATAATACCTACCTTCCTTGTTTTGCTCAACAAGAGGTTGAGCAACATTGAAGCCCATTGTAGACTAAACCACAGCATTCATACACACTTCCTGGACCAAATTATATAGTGTTGTGTATTATGGATGTATGTGAGTATATTATGTATAGACACACATAAGAATTGCATTACATTTCTTATGAATTGTGCTCTATTAGGAGCTATTGTTCTTCATTCTTTCCTAAAACCATTTTTGAGTTATTGCCTTTGACTGTTCCTTGTTACTAAGAAATTACGAATGTCAGCTCTTCCTGTCTGAAATGTCTTTATTATTTTTCTTAAAATATTCTTCAGTATTAAGATTCCAATCTATCTTAAAATATATCAGCATAGCAAATATGCTGTTTTTCTGTACTTTTTCTGTTTTCAGTGCACTTAATCAATTGTAGCTTCTTGAACATATGTATCAGTTAAAAGTACTATGTTACTACCCTCAGAATAGAATTTGCTCGTTGTATGAATAAGATCAGAAATAATATTGTTAGTTTTAAATGGTTATTTACATGGATAATTATTAACAAGATGCAAAAGAGCAGAACATCAGACTGTTTAAAGTTTTTCTGTAAGCCATGCATTCAGACAAAGATGGACTGGGAAGCACAGAAAAACTCAAGTGAAAGGCCAAGGGTTTTTTTATGTTGTCTTAATAGAGATATCCACACTACAATGTAAATATTTATGTTTAATTTTCAAACCAGATTAATTTATTTTGTGATGTTTACTTATGTGATTGCTTACTTATGTAATGCATATCATAACACAAGGGCATTAATACGGAGTACTACTGAGCTTAGTAAAATCCTTTAGAATATTCTTGCAATTTAGGGCTCTTAGAATTATGGTCAGAGTGCACACGTAATGAAGTGGCTACATTGGTTTTTTGTTTGTTTTTATTCTCCTTACAGATGAGAAAGCTGATACTTTAACAATTTTTTTGTTTGTTATGGTTACAGAACTAGCAAAACAGCTGAAAATGGGAATGTGAAATAATGACTAAAAACTACTTTTATCATTAACAATTTGTTGAAAAAACATTTTTTGTTTGTGTGTTTTTGAAGGGAAATAAAGGGAGGGGAGAGGAGGGGAGGGGAGGGGAGGATGAATAAAACAAATTATGTGAAAGACAGAAATAAGCATAAAAGTCCACAAAGTAATATTAAGAAGAATTCTGTTTGACAATGTTAGCACACCAATTATTAGGAACCCAATTAACAATTTAGAGGGTGGTTTATATTCGGAAGCCACCTGATATTTCTAAGAAGGAAATTATATTAGCTTCATGATTTTTAGACAGAATAAAAGTTGCTGAAGTATATTGAACACTAAAAATGAAAAAAAGCCTAATGATCCAAGTTCTTCTGGGGTAACACTCTTGTTTTGTCCATGACATTGGGGAGCAGTTTTTATTTTGTTGTTGTTGACTTGGTTCAGGTTTCTTTTGTGTGTTTGTGTTTTGTTTCTTTTCTACCCTCATAATTATTTCAATTTTTTACTCTCTTAGAGGAGTTATTGTTCAGTATACACTCTTAGTTGTTCTTGAACTGCATTGTGAATGGCATAGAAATTTTTAAGTTTTTCTTTTCTTCAGAAGTAAATGTTTTCAAAATGCTAAAGAGTAGAATTCCACTGAAATTGAGGGGTTTTCTTTGGATGTTTCTTTGTTGATGTTATTTTTTGATTCTTCTATGTATTTAATTTTCTGTTTGTTCTGTTTAATTTAGGAAATAAAATGATAAGATTTTTTAGGTATATATCTGACCAGATTTATGTTTTTCATTCTCAAGTGTCTTTTTCCTTTGATCATGTAAGTGATTGCTCCATTCAACAGGGAGTAGAAATATTGTTGGGAAAAAAATCAGATCAATATTAATACAACTTTTTTATTTATGGTGTGCAGCTTCTGTTCTGATCTTTATTTTATAAACATGCAGTTCTGGTGGAAGAAATTTATTGGTATTTAGTAATAGAAAGTACAACAAATATAGATACAGATTCCATTTGTCAGAAAATAGTTGGCTTGAACCTCAAGAAACGGTTGGGATAAGATTCTGATCCTTTGGGAGATAGAGACCTTCGAGTAGAAATAAATTTTTAAAGAACTGATGAGAAATTAATTTATTAACTTGTTTGCACTACTTATAAAGGTCATCATTAGGCATAACTGTTCACCATTTAAAGAACATTTTTCTTGGATTTGGTTTCTGCAGTACTTATTAGGTAAATCTGGGACAGATTAAAGTGTAATGAGGAGGAAGCTTATTGTACAGAGACCTTTAATATGTCGGTTAGGAGTTGCCAGAGTAATTTATATACATTTTTATTAAAATGTGTTGTAAAGCCATCTGGCAAATGCTGTTTGTAGTTTTATAAGGCCACAAAGACCTTCCAAGTTCTGCTCTCAGTTACCTCATTTGCAAAACTGTTAGGTAATTCTTCTGTAAGGGCAAAGCTCTCTTTCACTCTCTCTGTTCTTTCTCTTTTGGGTTTTAGTCGATGTTGAGGTTGGAATATTATTTTTACCAGGTGTACATGGTGATTTGCTGTGTTTTGGGGTTTTTCTTCATAATATTATAGGAAGGCATAGATTGTAATTTTATTTCTCTTGTTACCTGACCATTTAAAAGTTTTTGTTAACAGATGTATTTCATTCTGAAAGTACCTGAAACAAACATGAATATTATAAAACGGAAAAGAACCAGTGGCAGAATTCACAGATGTGAATGTTTGATAGCTTGAAAAATGGAAAAATGAACCCATCTGCAGTGTTTCAAATAGATTTAGTGGCAACAATGAAGATGTTAGGGACAACAAAGAGGAAGATAATATGACAAGTAGAGAAACATTTAAAATTTTGCTGAGTTTTTGATGTCTATAGGAATATAATTGACTTCACATTTCACATTTCAAAACAGATAATAAACCTAAATGAGCTATAGAGATAGAATATGTACTTCCTTTACATTCTAAGCTTTCAGTTTATTATTGTTCATTGAATTGCAATATTTCCGCATAACTGTTTGATTATTCAGGTTGGAAGAGACATGACATCTAGTCAAATTCTCAAAGCAGTTTAAATTGAACTCAGATCAGATCACACAGGCTTTTGTCTACCTGGGTGCTGAAAACTTCCCAGGAAGATGATTCCACAACCTTGCTGGATATCCTGTGTCAGTGTTTAATTATCCCTTAATTATCTCATCTGATTGTTGTTTAGTTTTTTTTTATAATTTTGTCCTTGTATCCAGCAGGAATCTCCCATTTCAATTCGTGTTGTGTCAATAGTTGTGCCTTATTTGCATGCTCTACAGCTTCTGTAAAAAAGTCTGTCTATGTGTTCTTGTGGCAACTTGCTTCAAAGTGCTAGAATTTAGCTATTAAGCCTTCTTCACAAGTATTTCTTGTCTTCACACTACTAATCCCAGTTCCCTCAGTCTCTCCTCTCAGAGACTGTGTGCTCTATCCCCTGTCTTGGTGGTCCTCAGCTAACTCGTTCATTTTTATCAGCATCTTTCTGGAACTGAGCAGTACAGAGCTGGTCACAGTAGTCCAGATACCATCTAATAAGGGGACCAATAGCTTCCCTTAATCTGGTGGCCATGCTTCGGTCAGTCCCTAGACTGCTAGTGCAAAGAACTGTTAGTCTGTTCCTCATAGAGTATTTTGCACCTTTTGAATTGCATTAAGTTCTGCTGGATCACTTCTGCACCACCTGTAGGAGCCTTTGAAATGCCCTCTGCTCTCCAGCATGTCCAGCATGCCCATTCCCTGCCCTTTGACATCATCTGCAACCTTGGTGAGGGCATGTTCTATCTCCTCCTCCAGGTCCCTGATAAATAGGATAGGTTACAGTGTAGACCTCCTCTACCCTACAGGATAGAGGAACTGCATTTGGAACCAAATTTCATGTGGAATATGAAAACTTAACCACTATTCTCTGATCCAGTTTCCTTCCATTTAGTAGTCCATCTACTCCTTTCCTGTCTCATGTCATCTTGATAGTAATGTCAAAAGTGATATAAAAGGATGCTGTGGGAGTCTGTGACCAAAGTTCTGCTGTAGCCACGGTAGATGATATTTGCTGTTCTTACCCTTGGTAAATCCAACCTGGCTCCTCCCAGTCATTTTCTTCTTTTTCACAGGCCCAGAAATATTTAGGAAAAGGATTTTTGCCATGTGTTTCCCAGGGAGTGAAGTGAAGCAGACTGGGTTGTAAGGCCCTGAATTGTCTTTCTTGTCCTTTTTTTAAAATGGCTTCAAGATTTGCCACATATCTTTTCGTAGTGGTTATTACAGGTATTAATAAACAGCCAGGAGATGCTAGTTATATAATGAGTAAAATTAAGTTGGTTTAGCTAATTAATATTCCTAATTTTATTTTAGGCAAAACAGTAGGGGTGGAAATAACAGACAAGCTCTAATTTGTTTATTTAAAAGTTCATATGATTATATAAGTTTACTTCTTCCTGTAAAAGCATCTTGAAACAAGGCCCAAAATTTTAGAAATTTATAAATAAACATTCTATGCCTGAGACATATTGCATTTTTATAAATAAAGTGGTATGTTTCAGTGACTAAATGTGTGAAATAAAGGTATGGAACTGAATTTAAGTGCATTTTAAAATATCTGTTCTTGTTTCACTTTTTAAAAATTTATTTCAATTTAAAATAATATTCCTATTAAATTTCATACATACATACATTTGGCATCACTGGAATGAAAACTTCGTCTCATAAAAAAGCTGAATAAAATAAAAATACAAAGAAGTTGGACTGCATTCCAAAACCAATTTAATTTTTTTACATTTGTCAGTGACAAAGTTATTCCCATGATCATCTCTGAAACTAGGAAATCTTATCCTCAACTCTATCAGCCATTAAAAGAACAATGATGATCCTTCTCTAGGAATATCAGCAAATAAAATATTCAGGATGTTTTTGGTATACCCACTTACTTCTGCAAAGAAGTGAAGTATACTGATTTAACAAACAGTTCTGCAGATCAGACATTTGAGAGAAATGAATAAGTCCTATTCCAGGATGAGTATCTGAATTCTATCCACCTCAATTTCATGTGATGTAATTGCAATTTAATTGACTCAGATCCTTTGCAAATTACTCAGTCCCCAGTGTATACAACTCTAACTGACTCTGTGGTTCAATGTTACTGCATCAGCCAGAAGTGTCAATAGAGCTGTCAGCAAAGGCAGCTCTGCAAGGTGGAGATTCCTCTGCCAGCATGTAGAGCCTGATCCTCATCCTGCTGATTCATCCTGCCTGTCCAACGTGACTCTCTGAGAGCTGCCTCAGGGCTGGTGACTGTGCAGGTTCCTATCCTGACAGCTAAACCCAGCTGCCGATTGTCTGCCTAAGCCAAGAAGCAGTCGCTTCATACCTTGAATGTGTATTTATACTGCTTTCTCAGTTAAAGATTTCTGAAGAAGCAGATCCAAAAGTGGATCAGCAATGGGACCTGGCTGCTGCTGAATAATCTCTGAACATCTGTTTTCGCCATACTGTCAACTGAATTGGCATTAAAAGAAGGAGTGTCCAAAGGACAAGAAAGAAAGAAACCCATATATCATTATGATAGCAGGCAGCAAATCAAATTATTGGAATGGACTCATGTAACAGTTAGGTAAGAAAGCTTCAGAACTGAATATAATCTAGAACAGTTTTTATTGCCTTATTTTTCTCCTTAGGTTTGCAGTCAAGTACTTTGTTTTCTGTTTAAATAAAAACTTGCTATAATTTTCTTCACCTAGAATGTACGGTATTAAATATGTATTTTGAAGAAACAGAAAATTTGAAGTTTATGCTTCTTATGTAACTTTATTCTGGTCATTTAATTCTACTGGAAAGGCTATTCAAATACATGAAGCCTGCATCTGGGATCCCTAGCCCTCAAAACCCAGTTTTACTTCAGAACTCGAAGTGCCTTTCAAAACATCATATTTGTAGGAGTAATATCTTAAGTAATATACCAGAAAACCTTTTTATGGGCTGACTCATATAAAAATATAAATATCAAAAAGATATTTTTTTCACCAGGACTTTAGAATTCACTTAAAACTGAGCCTGTGATTTAGAATCATTGTTATCCATTATATTTAGGTCCTCTGAACAACTTCTCAGATATCTTGGAAGCAATTCTTCAGATCTCACTCTGTCTACAGACTGACTAGGGCTGGATTCTGTTGTGGATTCTGTTGTGATGGCCAGGAGCCTACTCTTTGGTCTTGGCACTTGCAAATATAACATTTGAGAATATTTTTTTTGCATTTCTCACAGGAAGAGAACAGAACCTCTATCTGTTTCTTAAATTCCAACCTAGCTTCCCTCTCACTGTAACACTGAACATCTCTCCTATTACAGTCTCCTGGTTTTGGCTGGGATAGAGTTAATCTTCTTCCTGGCAGCTGAAATGGGTCTGTGTTTTATATTCAGTATGAAATTAATGTTGATAAAGCACTGATGGTTTAGTGTTGCTAAGTAGTGCTTACCCTCAATCAAGGATTTTTCAGTGGCCTGTGCTTTGCCAGCGAGCAGGTGCTCAGAAGCTATGAGGGAGCGTGGTCAGGACAGCTAACCTGAACTGGCCAAAGGGATATTCCTTATTACCAAATGGCACATTCAGTGTATAAACTGAGGGGACTTGGCCAGAAGGGGTTGATCACTGCTTGGGAAAGGGTTGGACATCTGTCAGTGGATGGTGAGCAACTGTATTGTGCATCATTCATCTGTCTTGGTTTGTGATTCTCTCTCTTTCTTTTAATTACTATTACTAATTTGATATTTTTATTTCATTTAAATTATTAAGCTGTTCTTATTTCAACCCACAGGTTTGAAAACCCCTCTTGGGTTTTTTTAGATTCTCCTCCCCATACCACTGTGGGTGGGGTGGAGTGAGTGAACAGCTGTGTGGTGCATAGTTGTCAGCTGGGGTTAAGCCACAATGCCTTCAAGCAGGCACATTTCCTCTTAACATAGAATTAGGAAGCATGGAAATTGTTCACAGGTTCTCTTCACCAGAATTAATGTTATCTAATTCAGTTCATATTCTGTTTATTGTGTAAACAGAAGTAAAATTGGCATTTGTCATATAACAGAAGGCATAGCATAGCATAAACAGCTTGCTTAGAGAACTAAAAGCATTTTTCTTTGACTTGAAAAAGCAGTCAAACTGTTGTCAATGATACCTGCTTCTTGCATACTGTCATTTCAATAAAGCATGAAAACATTTTCACTTTGAAATACTGACACAAAGGCAGCAGGAAGCACTCCTACATGTCTGAAGATTGTAGCTTGCAGCCTGCATTTACAATAGGTGCAGAATTTAAGATCTGTATTAAAATGTTTGCTGTCCATTTGAACACACTTAACAGCTTTTCTGATTGCATATGCATAGAAAAAATAGTTTTCTGTCATAACTCCCCTAAAAGTACACACCAGGTTTAAGTAATGACTCTTTCTGGAAGGTAATTTGACAGCAGTATCCAAGGAAAACTTTCATGATGCCACAATTTTTTTTTCATACAAAATCACTGTGATTGCACTTGATTGGAACTCTCAACTGGTTTTAGAGATATTTTGAAATGTATAATTTTTGCCCTCTTAGAGCTGTCAAGCAATAGAGTTTTTTTGACATCTTAAAGAATTCTGTCGGGAAATGTTTCTACAGTAACAAAATTCCACCTTTTCCCCAGCCCTTGCAAATGATGAGTACACAAGCATGACACCAGATTTGAAGTCAGACACCACAGTATTTTATTCATCTCTTGTTCAGTTCCTTAGTCTCCAATGAAGCTGATGTTTTCTTCCTGTTCAGAAATCTGGTCTGGCCTGTCATATTCACTTGCAATTAATACATGTCTGTTACAGACCAATGACTTTAACAATTGCAAACCTTCAAGTATCTCTTCAGCTTCTCCTAACCAGATGTTGCCATGGTATCCAGTCTGGCAGGAAAAAATAAAATAGTTTGGTCTTGACAACTCTGTTGATGAATATTACTGAATATTATTTTTAAAGCTATATTATCTTATAGCTTTAAAAAATATATTCTTACTGCTAAAAACTGTGTGAGAAATTTAATAATTCTATTAAGATTAAAAGAGTGCACAAAACTTGCTCATAATCCTGTGAATAATTTTATCGCTGAGTATTTTTATACTCCTTGTTCATATTTTAATAGAGAGAGCAGGCATTTTTTTATACACTAACTTAAAACATCTGTTATTGTTTTTAATTTTTGAAGACAATAAATAGATATTAATATTCATTAAAAAGGCACGCTATCACCTCAGGGTTTAAATTCTAAATGGACATTAACAAAAGTAAGCTTCCTCCTCCACTGGGCTAATACTAGGTCTTTTGCAAGTGAAATGCTACAAGAAAGAATATGTCAAGCCAGAGATTTTTTGGTTTGGTACCAGTACTTCTAAAAACATGTATGTTTTTTTCTCATGTTTTTGAATTACATTTCAGTAAATTACATTAAATTCTTATGGTAGGTCAAAAGCATCTAACTTTTTATCACATTGAACAATTTCTCAAAGAAATAAGCTTTCTACTAATGACCCAAACAACCACTGAAACACTTTTCTGTGGAAGATGTCAATAATTACATTCAGACAATTGAGATGAGGTAGCTTCTTTGCCTGAAGATCATTAGATAGCTTATGTGGAAATGAAAAGCAAAAGTGAATAGAAAAACTCTACTAGTGTACTTAAAATTAAGTAATGGAAATGTGAGATTGAGTCAGCTTCTATATTATAGAACTTTTCTTAGCATTTCTTGATCAATATTATTTCAAAATTTGTAGTATAAAGATGATATTTACTGTACTGCCAACTAGAATTTTGCACTGTCCTGGGTTTGCCTTGGTTGAATTTTTTAGTAAGGAAGAAAAGGTCAACCATGGAAGTGACCTTCCCTGTGGAAAGCATTACAACTTCCTCCATACTTGGCCGAGCTGACTGCAAACTGTCTTTAAAGACTAATATACCAATTAACCAATTAGAGAAGCTAGAACCACCTCTATAAATGATATTTATGAGAGGAGGAAACCACAAAAAATTCTCTTTTACTTCTTGCTTTCCTCCCAACATTTTCTTCCCCTTCCTGGTAAGGCTGGCCTGCGCCAGGCCCCTGTGGCCAGGCCTCTGGGATGGAGAGGGGAAGGGAGGGCTGGGCTGAGCCGTGCTCCGGGCTCTTGCTGAGCCCTGCCCGCAGTTGCCGGGCTGGGCCGGCTCCACTGGGCTCTGGGCCGGGCTGGGCTGGCTCTGCCACTGTGCTGAGCATGGTGCAGTGAGGCTGAAATTCTGCCACTGCTCAGTTTTGCCCACAACCACCAGGCAGGGGAAGGGGAAGCAGCTGGCCCATGGCATGTTGCTGCTGAGTTCTAGCCTGGCTGCTGAGATCCTAGCTGCTCATCCCCCGGTGCTGCCACTGAAATATCCTCCACTGTGAACAGCTCTGGCAGCTTCCCAGCAGAGATCATGTGTCCAACAGCAAAAAGCCATTTCCTAATGCAAGGCCAGGAGAAAATATTGACTCTTTTCTGTGCATAGATGAAACTTGCAGACATCAATCCTTTCTCGAGTGAGAGAAAAGGAAAGGTGAAGCCATGAGAAAGCACAGATTCACCAACATTAGTAAAGAAAGAAGAGCCAAATCCTAGATGGGAGAAGAATGAGGAAACACCTTAGTCTGAGGCTGAAATTCTCCTGTAAAACCATGGTTATGGACTAAAATCTCCCTGTAATTCATGAAAAATATGAGAGGATGGAGCATTCAAACCATAAACATGAGCAAAGGCACCTGTGCTGAAGCAAGCAAATGTTGAAATAGCTGTGATCTGCTGAGAAACTTGAACAGAGAGATAAAAGTGATGAAGATCCTTTGCCCCTAGAAGAGAAGAGGAAGATCTCTGTTCCCAGAGATGAAAATAATCTCAGAGACAGATGAAGAGAGCCTTTGCTTCTGAACATCTTATACTTCTACCCTGTTAACTAAAGATTGAGGCCTCAAAAACAGTTGTGGGGAAACCTGTAAGTGGAGGGAAGGGACTTTCACACAGTGACAGATTTCCATCTCCCAGGCAGCTGCTTCACTGTGACACTGAAGCCACGAGAGAAATGTTGCCTGTAGAAAAGTCCCTATGGCATGGCAGGGGAGACTCCTCTCCCCGGGTGAACTGAAGAAAGACTATTTTAGAAGTGATAAAATGACTGGTCCCAGGATTTGTCTCTTTACGTTGTCAGTGGGAACAGAAAGAGGAGGTGGGGGTAGAAGTGTTTTGTAGGTTTATTCTGATTCTTATTAGTCTTTTTTAGTTCTGTTAATAAAGTTTTCTTTTTATCTCTTTAAAGTTTTGAGCCTTCTTTTGCCCTTCTCCTAATTCTTATCTTGGAGCAGAAAATGAATAATAATTTTAGTGGGTGCACTGGAGTTTGGCCAGCACTTAACCCACTACATTAATTGGTGCATTGGCCAAATTACCATATCAATTCACTTCATTGGTGTTTCTGCCCGGTTTTCAAACCAAACCCACTACTGTTGCAGTGCGCAATGCGACCGCTTTTCAGTTGCTGTTATATGCTTTTTAAGTTTGCATTTTAAGTTTAAAGTTTATTCTGTATTAAGTCAAATTGTGTTAAGATGGCACCTGCCTCAGGTTCCCTCCCCCGTTTCTCCCCCTCTGTGATATGTCAATCCCCTGGTTGCCTAGGGAACTCCCGCCATTTTGTATGTCAGTCTTTAGTCCCCTCCTTAGTTGCCATGGCTTCTTTGTAAACCCCTCCCATGTTTCCCCGGTAACCTCCCTGTCCATCACTTTCTGCCGACACCCTGTCCCTAGAATCTTCTACCCTGGGCAGAAGGTGATTGGAGCAGAAGTTGCTGTCCCTCCCCAACAAGCCTCCTATTTGTTACTATGTTAAATCAATCACTCAGTGCTGTTTTGTTACTGGCCAGGAGTTGGGTCGCTCCTCCCTTCTGGAAACTTTTATCACTCCGTGCAATCTCCTCCCCCATTAGGGGAGATCTCTGCAGCCGTTGCCTGAATCTGTACCCTTTCTCTCCCTCAATAAAACTCACCCTGCTGCAGAGACCTGCCTAGTCTCCTTTCCATCATTCATGCGATCTCATTTAGCTGGAGCACAAGCTTTGCCAGATCTTCGGACACGGCCGAGGTTATCTCCCCCTCTGCCGGGGAGAGCTCGGTCCCAAGAAGCTGCTGGCATGCTGTGGAGCTAGCCAGGCAATTCTTACGCACCCCGGCACACTACAAACACTTAAAGCAAAATTTTTGTTCTGAATGGAGAAAATCTTGTATCCAGTTTTACCAGTAAAGAAGGTACGAGTGCACATCTTTATATGCTAAAGTCTAAATCACCTGTAGAAGAAAGAACATTAGCTGAAACTATAAGGTGACTGCTTTTTACTAACAGAAGAAAAAAAAATATAAAAGATTAAAATTTAAAATTAGATACTATGTTACTTTTTAAGAGATACTTAATCTACATTCTCATACTGTCAGGTAATTTTGATATGTGCACAAGAGGCTTTAATTACTGGTCTGCGTACAGGATATCTAGCTGGTGGAGTACAAATGTCCTCCTTGGCAAATACAGACATGGTTTTTAACACGGGGAAAATTTTCATCTGAAAAATAAACTGCCGCCTCTAGATCCTTTCATGAGTAAGCGAAAACTTTGAAAACTGTATATGAAAAGGCAAGGACATTAATTTTGATGTATTTAGAAGAGTGGAATACTTGAAAGATGTTTCTGAGCAAAGATGAGATTTTTTTTTAATTAATGTCATAAATTATCCCAGTTAAATGAATCAGACTTACTGAGTCATTTAAATGTGCAGTATTATCTACTTACCTTTAAACATTAGCTTACTATCTGATATAATCTCTACAATTAAATTTGTGTTAATGTATTTGTTTTCAGAACTATTTCGTGGTATTAGAGAATTTTCGCTTTTTCATTGGTCATCTGACAAAAAATTGAAGATATTGTGACATTTAGTCACACATAAATTTTCACAATTTAATTACATTTATCATTCATCATTTATATTATTAACATAATTATAACATCCCTTGAGCTTTGTTGTAGAAGCAGAAGCAAAAATTTTAGTCACCTCTCTTGGGGAAAATATTTAAGAACAGACTGAATTTTCTGCATGGAATAAAATTGTTCAACAGATATATTTACAACTCAGCACTTTGGGTTCACTGTTGAATCAACTTTTTGGAGAGCTGTACAGCTGTAAAGATCTATAGCTGGAAAGAAAATAAATGCCATATAATATGGAGAAATACTAAATGAAAACTGAATGCCCTTGAAAAGAGCTCTTAGTCTGAAAGTCTTCATAATCTGAAAAATTGCAAGTACTTATGCAGGGTGATTTTCAAAGAAAGATTAGATACTTAATGTAAATTTTAAGTAGACATTAAAAGTCGAACTTCAATTTTTTAATTCTCCTTTTCTGACTTTTCTTCCCCTTTGGAGTGACCAAAGCTTTATTTTCACCTGAATTTTGTTATAAATTTTATGTCTTGCAAAGCTCACTATTCAGTCAGAACAGTTGCTAGTACATTTCCCCTCCAGTTAGATAGGGACTGATGAAGGACAGAAAGAGTGGAGGAGAAGGACAGTAATGGGTAAGATTTAAAAGGGAAATATTTGGAAAGTAATGCCTAAAGTCAGCCTGAATTTCATTTCAGCATAAATTTTCAAATGCTCATGAACTTCTGGATGTTATTATAAGATTATTTTAGAAGACAGTTATTTTGATAATTATCTGTGGATTTTTCATAATCCATATTGATGTCTTGTGATGTCTTTAAGAACCAAGCCACAAGAGTTTGTGTAATTAAAAATATTAATCGTGTAATATATTCAGTCACGAAGGCCATAAACTTGTTCCTATGTATATAACAGGTGGAAAAATAATTTTAGAAAGGAAATCTTAATTCAAACACATATTTGTTAATGCAGAAATTCCCCTTCCTTATGACCTCATATGATTTTCCTCATTTAAGTTTGCCAGATAAATGTTCAGAAAGGTTATACTGAAAACAAAGTCATAGAATCATTGAATCGTATAAACTTTTTAAATCATCTAGTTCCAATTCCTCTGCCAGGGACACCTTCCACTAGACCAGGTTGCTCAAAGCCCCATCCAACCTTGACTTGAACACTTCGAGGGATGGGGCATCCACAACTTCTCTGCACAGCTTGTTCCTGTGCCTCACCACTTTCACAAGAGAGAACTTCTGAATAACACCTAATGTAAAGCTACTCTTTTTCAGCTTAGGCCATTCTCCCTTGTCCTATTTTACAAGCTTTTGTAAAAAGTCTTTCTCCAGCTTTCTTATGGGCCCCCTTTAGGTACTGGAAATGTGCTATAAGGTCTTCCTGTAAGGTCTTTCTTCTCCAGGCTAACCAAACACAGCTCTCTCAACCTGTCTTTGTGGGAGAGGTGTTCCAGCCCATTGACCAATTTAGTGGCCTTGTCTGGGCTTGTTCCATCTGTTCTATGACTTTTTGTACTGAACCAGAGGGAGTCCTGGTTCATTAATCAATTAAATGGACAGGGTTGACTTAATTCAGTGGTCACGAAACTCAAGAAATCTCATAAAAATAAAATAACATCTCAAAAAATTCATCTGTACTGGCTATCACTTAGTGGAAGATGAACGTGACAATGTCCCTTACTACAATGATCTTAATTATCATCAAGGGATTGGCTGATTTTGAGTTGTTTGCTGTGTTTCCTGTCAATACTTTGTGAGAATACATCAATACTTGTGAATGAGACATGCAGCAAAGATAAGATGGGAATGAAAGCCTCTCAAAATCAGAGACTTTTTAAAGTATGGATTAGGTGACCCAGGAGTAATGGGAGTTTGACAGAGGCAGGGGGGCTTTCCATTGAGCAGATAAAGTAGCTGTTTACAGAATTATAAAAATGGTAACTTACTTGTTTTACTGTGGGCAGACCTTTATAAAAGAGACATTTGAATGAATTTACCTAATACACATTAATTCCTACCCTTCTTCAGAACCTAAAGAAACAATTACAATAGTATCATGGGGAGTACTGAAATGATAAAGGGAATATCTTTTTAAGTTCTCAAATATTTCATATCCTGGATTTTATAGTAAAATATAAAACCTGTGTTTAGAAAAGATGGATGTTCTGCTGTCGTGCATCATACATTTCTAGTTGCTAGAGTGGCATATAACCTCTGTGTCATCCACAACATTTATGCTGAGGATGGGAGCAATAGAATATGGATTAAACCATGAATGTTCAACTAGGGTATAACAAATATAAATTCTGTTTCTGATTAACTACAGATTTAATGCTCCATTCCAAGCATCAAAACACTTTGCTTCCTTTTTGCCATTTTTTTTCTCAGAGTTGTATTCATTACTATTTTAGATGGTGAAATCCTTGAAACAAGATTTTTAGTGTGTGTGTGTGTTTGTTTGTTTGTTTGTTTGTCTGTTTTTATACAGGAGGCCATTAGAGGCCTGGAAGAATCTTTATAGGAGCAATACAGAATATTAGCCATTCTTCCATTAAGTTCCAGTCTAGCATGACACTCTATTCATAAAAAAGAGTGGATTATTTCCATCTATCCATATGCAACAGCGGAATAATGACAGTACACAATATTGTTCAGAAGGACATCCATAATTCTAGAATTTTCTTTTGATAAGAAAAAGAAATTAAAAGTATGCAGCTGAAAGCACACAACAAAAGGAAAATTAAATAGGAGAAAAAGCTTTACATTTTTTGAATGATCATTTTAATGTAATAGTCATCTGATTAATAATATAAATAACTAGAAGTGCAGAAGTGTAGCAAAGGATATCCAATCTTTTTCTATTAGACAAATTAGTCGAAGAGCCTGTGAAAATCAGGAGTTTTTCAAGACGTACACGAAGTGCTGTACCTAATCAGGCTGTAGAAAGATCATTTGTCTCCCACTTCTTGTAACAAGGTTAGAATTGTTAATGATTCTTTTTGGTAGAGATTCTAAATTGCAGAGCAAAAGAGAACATTCATAGTTTGAGATACATTTATAGCGCTATGAACTCTTTAGATTTATCCTTCAACTAAGGTGTGATTTTCAAGGAACTAGCAAATAACTCTTTTCATTAATTAAATGAGAAAATAGTTCAACATCTTTTTAAAATGTACTAAAGTGCAATATATTTTGAAGAGGACCTCTGTCATGTTTACCTCATCCTCTGTCATAAGTCAGAGAGAAACTCAATTTATTTTAATGTTTAGATTATGTCATTTGTGGGTTTCTTAGAAGAATTTTTCAGTGAAGGTTTTGCTCTTCATGTTTTAGCAAATCTTATATAAAGCTGTTCTTGAAACTTCACACAAGTGTAGAACCACTGAATTGTCTAAATTTTTGATTAATGGTCTAATAAGAACAGAGACTATAAATGGCCCAAGAATTTTTTTTTTCCACAATGAGATACACATAAAATCCAAAGTAGAAGCACACAGCCCTTAAGTTTGTTTTTCCAATTTAAGACGGGAATAAATGAGTGCTTTATTCAATTTAAAAAAAGCATTCACTCTTGGCATTATTCAAATCAATCAATACTCCTGATTCTTCCTTTGCCTTCGACGCCACTTTGATAGGAGTCTGAGTAGGATATCCCTTCATCTGAGTTCTCAGTTTGTGTTTTCTACCTTAGCTTTTGCTCCTGTGCTTTCCTGGGCTTGTGGTGATGGGCCTTAAATGAGTCCCTGTAATAGCCCTGCAATCAGAACTCCTGCATCTGTCATTGTCTCTCTGTGCTCTTTTGTGGATGAGCTTTTGACACATAACCTAACACAAAATATTTTACCTGGCTGAATTTTGAGGAATAGAGATACACCATTTTTCATAGAATTTCAAACATATTCCATTAGTTACAAAAATTATATGTAGACACGGTGACTGCACACGTCTAATTTCCAGAAAGATAGATGGCAGCTTGAATTTGAATTAAGAACAAAGCATAGTACACCTGAAGAAATTTATACCACTGTTTAAATGCTATTGAATCTGAAAAGTTAACATGACTTTCATCTGCTGAGATACATCCGCATTTCAAAGTACTGCTTCTAGAACTAATCATGACAGATAGGTAACACAGGAATAAAAAAAGAATGAAAAGGGGAAAGGAGGATTGTGGGTAAAAAGATATTACAAGAAAATGGAAGAAAATAATTAGAAATAACTGAGTAGACAATAAAACAGAAAGTAGTTGTGACAATGGAGATGGAACAGGTGTCATGACTATCCAAAGGAACAGGTGTAGTGACAATCTAGACAGAGGTATCATTGCTGGCTTTTGAGGCCATATGAGCTCACTTTCCAAGGACTGCCATCTCCTGTTTGCTTTTCTTCAGGGAGGACTTCAATCATAAGCCACTGGGATTGTACTGCCAGAGTTGCGTTTTAAGAAACAAGACTGAAGTCTGTCCAGAGCAAGTTTATTTAAACTAAGACGTTTTTATTGATTCTTTCACTTATTTTGACAAAATACAATCCTAAAGAGGTTCTAGTTGTACAACACCTTACCAAGTCTTCATATTTCTACTGGTCACCAAGATCGCTTCCCTTTTGGAAGTTGAGACAAATAACTTACATTTTATGTAATCTACTGCTGGGGTTCATCTTGGTCTAACCACAAACTCAGATTCCCTTTCCTTACATAATAATGGCTAGTCATTATTTCTAGTAGTTACAAGAAATTGAAGATGCTAGAATGTTCTTTCAATTGCAAACTTTGGTTAGTTTTAACTACTGACAGTTCTGTCTTAAATCAGAAAACAGAACTTGAGAGATCCCTCTAAACATTGTGCTTTAGGGGAAGAGGAATTTTCAGGGGAAGAGGAATCTGAATAGATACTGCCATCATTTCCTCTAATTATTCCATCACTAATTTGTGGTTGCTTCTTTTGCAGAGAGAAAAATACAAATCAGATGAACAGCAAATCTTCACTAAGAAACAAAATAAAAAGGGAACACTAGTGCAAGTTAATCTATAAAAGCAGGACAGCATTTCAATTTATTAACAGTTCAAATGTAAGTTTCTGGTTGGGCCTGTGTATCAAAAAGATTTTTGTGCCTAAAACAGTAACTGATGTTTTCATCACGACAAGAAGTCTATTCTAAATTTCACTGAAGACAATAGAAAACCCTCCACTAATTTCAATGAACTTTAAAATAATTTTAATCTTCTATTAAAAAATTCTTAACAAAACCAGTAATTTGTATCAAATAAAAATTACTCAGCGTTATAAAAATATCTAATACATCATTTGACAATGATCAGTTTTATTGCCTTCTGTCTTGTTTCATTTGTTCTATTCAAAGATGTCACTATATTCTATATTTTATTATAATTTATCGGAAAGAGGTAATGGTTTTAAACTAAAAAAGGATGCCTTCAAACTAGTTATAAGGAAGTCTTTCACAGTGAGGATGGTGAAACACAGGAACAGGTTTCCCAGAGGGGTGTTGAATGTCCCATCCCTAGAAACATCCAAAGCCATGTTTGATGGGGCTCTGAATACCAGATCTGGTTGCATATGTCCCTGCTCATTTTGGAGTAAGTTGGACTAGATGGTCTTTAAATATCCCTTTCAATATAGAGTATTCTGGGATTCTGTAACTTCCTGGTGCAATTTTACGTATTTTTCTTAATGATGGTATCTTGTTTTCAAAGAAATGAGCTGAAGTTCTTAAGGATGCATGTGGTTCCCAGGCCAGATTCCCAGTCCAACATCTCTCTGGCAGTTTCCAGGCTGGCAGACATCTTCTTCTGTCACTGTTTTAGCAGATATTTTCTGACAGTGATTTTTGCATTATAACAAAGTCACCTTTATGCCTGCTCCCATCAAGAAGATCCTTCAATTATGTTAGGGACAGAATAATGTCTAAGGTGACAACCATTAAGAAAAGTAGTTATAAATGGATGACTAGGGAAGACTCTGGTCATTGAGATCTTTTAGCCCATACTTCAGCACCCAGAAGGCTAAGAATTCACCAGGACATCTACCTGTATTGTGAAGTTCTGGCTGTTTTTTCCTTTCATAAACCCAAGTTCTTACTGTCTTCGCTTCTTGTTCCTGTAGTGTAAAAAATAGTGATTATTTAATCCATATATATTTTTTTCCTACCATATCTTACTTTGTAGGCCTCTGTAATAATCGTATTTTGCTGTCTTTTTTTTTTTCCAGACTAAAGACAACTTTATGGTAAGAATATGACACACTTTTTTTCTTAAATAGAGGATAATTCATTTATCTGAATATCAAAATTACTTTTATCTAAATTTCTTCCTATTCTCCTATATATATATATATTTTAATATACAGAGGCGGAAATAAAGTCTGTATTCAAGATAAGAATAAACCAAGGATATACTAATCGACATCTCAGTATTTTCCATTCTTTACAGAATTAATTTCTTAATAATTTTGCAGGTTTTGACTGGTACTGCATATTACGTTAACAGTTTCATACTACTAAGTTTTTGATTCTTAACAGCAGAACTTAGTTCAAAGTCCTCCATATGATTTTTTCAATTAATATTATTTTTTGGAAGTGTCACTTTATATTAGTCTAGAAATTATTTTATTGCCCAGCTACTCAGTCTTTAGTCCTTCTGAAGTTGTTCAGAATCAGCTCTCATTCCTGTATGTCATCAACAATCTTTTCACTTCAGTTTTCTTGTCATTTACACATTGAAGGATACAGATTGCAGCCTGGTTTGCTGCAGAACTCAGTGGATAATCTCTTTCACAGCAAAAGTTGACCATTTATGAGATTCTGTTTTTTTAAACCAACTATTTGAGCAACCAATTGCCATTAGTCTTATGTCGTGAATGCCTTTTTAAAAACCTTTGGTGAGGATCTTTGTCAAAATCTTCCTGGAAACCAACTTTTTAACCATATTATCCTTACTCGTACATTTGATATGCATTCTAGAAAGCTCAAGATCTGTGAGAAAACACATCTTTTTTTAAAAGCCATCTTCCTTTCCCTAACTATAGTTTATATATACAGCCATCTAGCAATTTTTTCTTTGTATCATAGTGGAAAATAAATTGCCCTGAATCATAAATCATTGGTATGTAGTTATCTCAGTTTTCAGAATTACAGACATTTTCACCTGATAGCTGACTCTCTGTTCTCAAAACAAACACACTCCAAACAATATTTCAGGGTTGATATAGAGAGAAAACTTGAAAAAAAATTGATTTCCAGACAGAGACATGAAGTTACTTGCTTGTGAATACAAGGATACCTAAATATTTTGGGGAGTGCTCACCTTTCATTGCAAAGGTTTATGAATATGTCTGACAGCTGTAAGTGCTATTATATTCACATCAGCTACCAGTTACTCAAGGAGAGGACGTTTACATTCATTATAGCCTTTATCTTAGCATATTCTACTCTTATTTGGCTTTGCTTCAATGAACTTTATTTCTCAAAAAGGGATAGGGTGTGGCAAAACTGTCTTTCTCATACAGATGCTCATCTGAAGATCACACTGGTGTCATACATAATTTTGACTTTAATTGTTTAAATGTATAATGTTGAAGGTTAATATCCAATATGATAACAAAGAAACAAAAAACCATCTTCCATCGTGAAGACTTACATTTACTTAGACATACATATACAAAATGCTACTAAAATAAAATACACTCCCTATATTTAATTGTGTTTGTTCTTACAGCATTCGAGTCTGTTAAAAACTTCCATTATGAATTATGGAAGAAAAGAAAAATGACAACTATTAAGAAAAATTACAACTAAATTACAACAAGTAGAATTTTAAGTTAAACTTATGTCAAATCCTTAAACCATGCAAACAGTTTGGAAAGGTTTTTTTTCTTCCCAGATGGCACTACCTAGGTCAGCTTTACTGTTGGATTTATATTTGCCATGGGAGATACTCTTTGTGGGTGCACTTATTTATAATTTTTGTTTGTTTTTTTTCACAGATGTGATTGAAAAGCATACATCAAAGTGTGAGCTTGTGCTCATCCTTGTAATATATGACTGGATATGTGCATGCCAATTTCAGTTAGATGGCCAAGGAGACCATCTAGGCTTGTTCCTTGGTAGAAGCATCTCTGGACTGTAGTCACTTGGAGTCTGTGTGCAGCTTAAGTCCATCTGCCCTCATACAGCACACTGCTCCACTCATGGATACTCTACAGATGTTATCACAGGTTTGGGAAGGTAAATCAGAGAACACAGTTAACTTTGCCATCTACTGTTTCAGGATCTCAAACACAGTATAGATACTGCTCCAATGCCCTTACTTCAAATAATTTAGACAATGACAAAGGCAAAATTATAAGTCACATATGATTTCTCTATAATTATGTCAGGCAATCTTTTACCCCCTTCCCCAATCTCGAATCTCACTTAACTAATTTATAATCCTAGGACACTGATAAATACAATTCATAGTTGAACAGCATTGCCTGAACAGAGAACCCTGGGAATCACAATTAAATGTTGGAGAAGTCTGCATTTGACAATATCTTCTTTTGTAATACAAACTGATGAAGTCTTACTTGAATCATATAAGCTAAAAGTTTTCATCTTCATTTCTGAACCTTGACCACTCCCACATATAGAAATATCAAGCTTTGTTGAAATAATATTTAATCTTGCCTTCTTGGTGCTTAACTGTGGAACTTCTTTAACCAAAAGAGTGCATGTTTAGAAAATACAATTTTAGATTAGCCAGTATTTTGCTATTTTGAGTGTTTCAAAATTTCACTTAATTAGTACTCAGTTTTTACTCCATTCTGACTGAATTTGTCCCCTAGTGCTCTTGTGTTCAGTGACCTTAGTTTCACTGTGCGTCGATGGGCTGCCTGTATTTTTCATGGTACACGTATTATTTTGACAACCTGGTGATATTAATTGGTCTCTCAGGAGCTTTCTATAATAAATCTATCTCACTGGCAGTCAGAAGTATGTATGAACTCTCTGCCTTCCTTATCGTCATTGTTCAACAGGCCTTACATAAGAGAATGATTTGAGGTAACATGACAAATGTGCTACCAATTTTAACTCCTTTACACTTTAATATTCTGAATGTAAGAAAACAAAAGTCATGATCAGAGAGGATTGTATGACATGTGCATGTCCCATGCAACCTCTGTAAAAGAACAAAAAGTTCCATGAGAACACATACACTTTCAAAGCAACAGAACCAAATATCATTATGTAGTATAGGATCAGTATCAAAGCAGACTAGGCAAATTATCCAAGTCCATACTTAAGGGTGGAAATTATCATTTATGAGATCACCATTTTTTCTAAAAACACATGGAGAAAATATTTGATAAAGGCAGGGGAAAATATTGGGATCTTGGAATAGGTTAACACATGCATAGGGAATTAAATCTCACTTGACCAGTAGTCAGTATCCATTTGGCAGTAAAGGGAGCCTCTATTGCAAGAGTCTTCCCAGTGTAATTTTGAACCATAGCAGCAGAAACTATTTGTGTCTTTGTTTTGCTTGAATTGCTGTTTTTGTTTACTTTTTGTAATCCAGCTAATCCACCACGTATGCATAACTTCTTGTTATCGATATAACAAAACTACATGTGAAACATTTCTTAAATATCTAAACTACATACATGTGACCTTTGCTGCAGAAACCTCTTTAATTGATCTCTATAAATGTGAGTAAATGAGTAAAAAAATGAGTAAATGAGAAGTGATCAGTTTATGAATATATGTCTTATATATGCATAAACTGATCACTTCTCAAGCAAAGACACTTTGAAACACACTGCAGCTGTTTATGTTGATCAACACATTAAGAGATATCAGCTGGTTAAGATATAGCAAGAGACTTCTGTAGGAAGAATGGTAAGGGGGCACAGTATTCCCCAATGAGTTGCAGCTGGGGCCAATTAAGAACAAGTGGCATATACACCTGTAAGCAATTAAGAACAAGGAGCATAAAAGGGTGGAGTCAGCCAAAGAGTCAGAATAAGAGCCAGATGAAGACTGCAAGAAGAGCTGCATGGCTGTTGTGAAGACTGCAGGAGAAGGCTGCTGTAAGAAGCAAGAGAAGATGCAGGAACCAGAAGAAGACTGCAAGAAGAGCCAGGAGAAGGCTGCTACAAAGACCAGGAGCCCCAGTAGAAAAGAGAAGGATCCCAAGACCCCAGGAGAGAAAGACCAGAAGAAGACCCTGGAGGAGATGGACTCTGTTGTTATCAGAAGACCTTGGAGAAGGTGGTGAGTTCCCCTGGAGGGGGTGGACTCTGTTGTTATCAGAAGAAGGTAGACCCCAGGAGAGGGTTGAGAAGCTTTGGAAATGCCAGGGCTCTGTGGCAGTCTGGCAGCAATATCCTTCGTT
>NW_005054417.1:1981424-1988746 GCF_000277835.1 Geospiza fortis | reverse complement strand
AGGTGGAAGCCACAAAGAGGTCTAGACCTGATTATCTCAATCAGGACACCTGGGAATAGGTGAGCCACCAACAAGTAATAATTATGGGACATTTGAGGGTTTTACTTTGAGATATGACCGCCTTGACTAGAAGAGATAGATGTTGTTAGTAAGGTAACTGTTATAATGTATAAGTTGTTGCATATTGTTGTGTAATATATGTATAAGTATTGTTGTGTAATGTGTTACTGTATATGTATGAGAATTGTTGTAAACGTGTTTAATACAACAGCTTCTAAACATATTTGAGATTTCCACCTTTAATAAGCACTCAAATACTTAATTGTGGAGGTCCAGTTATTCACCCATTTTCATTCTGGTCCATTGTCTGAAGCCAGTCCATTAGCTCATTGATGCAAAATATGGCTGAAAATTCCTGTGGAATAATTTTTTTTTCATAAGAGCAAACTTCTGTAATTTTAAAAGTACAAAAAGGTGGTTGTATTTTGTTAATTTTTAAGCTCTTGTATATGTTTCTATGCAGATAAAATATTGATAGGCAGATTTGGGTTCATAGTTACTTCAAAGCTTGGGGTGAAGTATAGATTTTATGTATAATATAAAAATTTGTTGTGAATATTGTTATGCTGGGCTAAAACAGTCATGCTTGTTGAAGATATGATGTATCTTACTTCCCTTTCAAGATTATATAAAGTTGATGAAGCACTGATAAAATTCTGGCTCTATTTTGACAGAGTTATATTTCAAAGCATTCATTTTACAAGTGGTAATATTACAAGCATAGAATCTGATTTTCAGTTTTGGCTAATATCATGACTTAAGGCTTCTGATTTATTTTTGGATGGAGTAGATTGTACTCTTTAAAGGACCACACAAGTTTCTGCAAGGACACCATTTACACAGTGAAATCAACAACAATCTATTATAAAATGTGTAAAAGTAGAAAAAAAAACAACTTATGTTTTTCCCTTCAGTGTCAAAAAAAAGCATCTTTTGGATTAGGAAGAGCCAGAAATGGTAGTACTGGCTATTAATTACTTCTAAGTTCACAGACTATTATTTTACACTTATATGAAAGCCTATTATTCATACTTCAGTGTCATTACATGTTGTTATTAGTGTCCTTATATTATTATATATAATAGGTGGATTCTTAATGCAGGAATTATTATTAAAAAGAACAATTGAAAGAGAGAAGAGACTATTATAACTATGGAATTGGTATCCATCTTATCAAAGCTTACTTTAAACATTTATACCTTTGTATCAATGATCAAAAGTGTAATGGTTATGAATTAATAATTATTCCATGTTTTATAAACTTGGGGCATAATATGAGGGCTATGTATCTGCAGTAAGCCTTTTCAAGCCATCCTGAGCATTTTCAGACTCCTCAGAAAGTTCCAATTATGTTGCAACGTTTCAGTTCTCTCTTAAAGTAAAAGAAAGAATCAAAGGTTACTTATTTTGAATATCAAAATGGAATGTGATCAGACCCAATGAAGGGAATAAGATTCATGTGTACCTGCAGCTATAATTGTGTCAATATATTTTCAAATTCAGAGTATGTATCTGTCCAAGAGACACTTCTAATTTTGCATTATATACCTAGGCAATTAAAAGAAAACTTTTAAAAAAAGCTATTTCATATCAGATATTTTTCAAGCTAACACCAACTGGAACACTTTATTCTAATTAGAATTCCTGAGGCCTTGCACCAGAGGACTGCACGTGATGCAAAGGAATGCAACAGATTCAACCTCTGGTGGAAGAGACAGTGTCAGATTTGTGCCCCACCCAGAGGAGGTACCTTGCCATTCCGCCTGGCCCAAACATGTATTAATCCACTGAATTCTGTATTCAGGACAGTCACCCCCAAGAAGACCAGACGAAGAGTATCAATGGGACATCATAGGGATGCACATAGTGCTGATATTTTCTCTCTGTCACTCTCTTTCTCTCTGCCTCTCTCCCTCCCCACTCCCCTGCCTTATTTTCTGTTTCTCTCTCTCTCTGGCTCTCGCTAGTCCACTGTTAAATAAAATCCATTACTATGGACTTCATTATATGGTCTCATTTGTATCTTAATTCAGGCAGAGGCATCTCTTAGGCGTTTTAATAACAAGATCACAACACTTACCCAGAATGAAAGTTAACTTTTGTGAATACTCTTTGAATCTTTAATGGAACTGAATATTAAAGAAAGTGATGCTAATGTGTAAGTACTGGTATCCAAGACCCATGTCACTAGTGGGTAGTGTGGTGCTGGAGATGCTTTCCAGAATTATCTTTGTGTTTGTGAAAGGACAGGCGTATGCTAAGAATACAGAAAAGAAAGTTAGTGTGATGAACAATGATGTATCTTTCAATTTAAAGATTAGTGCTGTTTAGCTACATAAAAATGTATTTTTATAATAGGGCCTCAGTATCTTCAGTGATTTACACAGTTGCAAACATATAAAAGTTAGAAATATTTTCTCTTGAAGTTTCATTTCTGCATTTCTAAAGTGCATTGTCAAGAAAATCTGCTATATGAGAAACTCACGTCATATGAAATTCAATACTGGCTTTATCATTTACTTCAATGACAGTTGAATTATACCATATAGAAAGGTATTTTCAAAGGAATGGCATTCTTATCGTTCTTATACCCTTCTTTTTTCCTTCTGTTACAGTGTGTGATATTGCTATGCATGCTTAAATGTTTGATGTATTCCACCAGATGGTTGGAATGTGTTGCAGTCAGAAGTACAGGGTTTTGTTTTGTACCTATTGGTTTTTTTAAACATTAAACATCTGCACTACAGCAAGAATGAGGTAGAGAACATCTGAAAAACTCTGTAAACTGCATAGCTTAGATAGTCTGTTACTGTTGCATTAAACTGTTTTAATTTGGACATAGCTTGAATAATTTTTTTAATGTAAAAGAAGTGTGATCTTTCAAGAAGTTAAATCCAATGCAGCTGCTGGTTGATAAGCTGCTTAAACAGAAACAAAATTAGAAATTAGCTGTTTCAAATTATCTTCTATACCTTTATAACTCATAGATGCACTTAAAACATAAGTCTTGGTAGGAAAAGTACAAAAGCCATCTTGTTAAGAAAAACAGCTACTGCATATGAATAGGGACATTATTCAACATAAAATCACAAGGCCTTTCAGCACATGAATTTAATGTGCATGTGCAGCAAGCTTCTGACACTATAAAGCTTCAGAGGATCCATTACTGTCTTTGAGTTTACAATCTGTGCACTAACAGGTTTCATGATAGACAGAGCTGTTACACACTCTATTCTGCCAATATTATTATTTCAGAGAAAGAGAAATTAAACAAAATATGTGAAAGAGAAAAAAAAAGTATTAACATGTAACAAAGTTGTTTAAATATTACAATACGTTTAATAAAATATTATATAATACAAGACAATGACTGAGTCATTTGAATGATGCATCAAATGAAAATAATTATTTATATTCAGTTCTTTATCCCTGTGATTTAAACCATAGTTGCTGTAAATTCACTTGCAAGATATCATTGCTGAAGCACATTCTTGGAAACTACTAGCAGCAAATACTTAAGCATAAACAGAAAAGCAAACATTCCTAACGATAGCTGCAATACAAATGTTTCATGTATGGGTCTGGAAGTTAAGAGTTATTGTATAAATCAACAATCTTTCCGTTTATCAAGGCCAAATTTGCAATTCCAGGTAATTGACTCTGTGGACTAAATATATTGCAGCTTTTTCCCTATTTACAGACTGTGGAAAGAATCAGCCTTTTCAATATTCTCAAAAGCTCATTCAGTAACTATCTAAACAAAACAGGATTTGTTCCAAGACTATAAATTAACTTGTGCAGTCTACCATGTTTGTCTGTCTTATACAGAGCAATAATCTCCTATAATGAATTATCATGGCATTCTGTAGCACAAAGTACACTTCAAGGAATCAATTTCAGCACTTTCAGATCTGGATAAGTTTACCCGTTTCCAAACTGAGTTACACTTCCCATCCCTTTTGTGTATTTTAAAAGACACATATATTTACCAAAACAAATTCTTTTCCTATTTTTATCCTTTAATCACTCTCAAAAGCAAGGAGCTGGCAAAACGTCAGGATTGGCATGATGTTATGAATTTTGCACAGATGTTTATAGAATTAATACAATCCTTATAATTGCACTTATCATTTGAACATTCACAGAAAGGATATTGACTTTAATTATAAAACTCATCTGAATACTAATGAAGGTATCTTTATTACTGTGCAAATACAATCTATATTTTTTTAATATCAGCACATTTCACAGTATAATAAAATCCTATAATGTTATGCAGTGAGTTTGGGGAAGCAAGGAAGTATCAGTTTTAGGAAAAAAAATTATAGAAGCAGCTTTAATTTCCTTACACTTTGACAAAATGACCTAATTTATTCCACCTCCATAACAACCGATTTCTTAGTTGGGTGCCAGATACATGACTGACATGAACAAGTCAAGAATGACATATAAGGATATTTCTTTAAAATATGTCAGAATACTTAAACTCTTTTTCCAATTAATTGAAAATAGTATATATTTCATTGTTCTTTTCCTTAAAGAAGCCCATATTTTGAGTATTTGGAACAATAAAGTGTCCAGTTATTATTGCAGGTTTGCTGCTTTGCTGTTCAGCCCCAGGGCTGGAGCCACCAGGGTCCCTCGGTGTCCCCCCTCAGGGACAGCCCTGTCCCTGCCCAGGGCACCCGGGCTGGCTGGGTGCTCCCATGGGGGATTTGCTCCTGGGACAGAGGGACAGGGGCTCTGTCCAGCTGCGCAGAAAATCCCTCTGGGCACAGCCAGGAGCTGCAGGAGTGCTACAGCTTGCTTGCTTGCTTGCTTGCTTTCTTGCTTGCTTCCTTCCTTCCTTCCTTCCTTCCACCTCTTCCTTTCTTCATCCTCCCACCCTACCTTCTATCTCTCCTTTATCTCTAAATGCCTGCTAGTTGCCATTCAGATTAGGTGGCTGTTATTGCTTTGTTCCTGATCTAGTATTGACAGGTGACAAATTAGCTTAAGAATAATCATGACCTGTGCATTATACATTGATTTGCTGACAATTTCTAATCATTGCCTGAAGAGCAGCTTTTGCAAGCTTACTGCTGCAAAATTTATCCTAAGATCCTACCTATCAGGCCATGAAAGCAATTTTGAAGCTGTTGGATGGCAGATAAATAGTACTGTGCAACCAGGAGTCATTAAGACCTCCAGCAGTTAAGATACTCACTTCCCCCAGTGACTGGTTGGAACATATAACAGACACAGCTGGCTTTCATCCCAGGAGCCCAGTGGAATAGATAAGGAAACAGAAAAGGCAGAAGAGTTACAAAGTCCAATGGGGCTGGTAATTACCTCAATTATGCAAAATCTTTGTTTCTGGAAATGTGGATTTTGATCATAGAGTTTAGATCACATATAATAATATTTACAGATCATAAACCCTAAATAGCATATAAGAAAAGTAATTTATCACTTTTACTCTCCAAGTTTTCGGTTGTATTATTCTCTCTTGTCTTTTGAGTACATTTAAAGAATTTTACTTAGTTTTTTTTTGAGAATTTTCACACATGGAATACTCCCATGATGCTTTAGTTATATAAAAAACTACTTTATTCCTACATTGTAATCAGTAGGAGGTATGTTTTAGTACTTCAAGGGAGAATCTAACTGCTCGCTTTCTCTTTCTATGGCCCACTCCTAATCCAAGCACACATTATAAAAGGAAATTTTCTCCCATTTTCATCAGAACCTGAATGTTTCCTTTTGCCTTTGTATTAATGATGATGCCTCATTGCTTGTTTGCTTATAGTAACAGTTTTGCATTAGCAAGGAATTCAGAAGCATTTGGTTTTTGGGTTAAAAGAATGATTTCAAACTTCTAATTTTTTTTATTTTCTTCATAATTTAAGCAAATATTTTATTAGTTGTCTTACTCCTCTAACCGCTGAAGTAATCCATACACAGTGATCAGCTTTAAACTGCCAGATTAAATGGTTTCATTTATGATCTATTGGAACTGACCTATCATCTGTGACAACATTTTGTCTGTATTAAAGTCTACAGGGCATACTGTGTACCTTGATTTTGCCAACATAATTAAAAAATAGGAAAATAGTGCTTTTCTTTTTTTTTTTCTTCAAAATCATATCATCATCAGGAAATATAAAACTTATTTTGACTGAATGAGCCAGAATAGTCAAGCATGAATGTGAACAATGCTGACCAGACTTTTCTTTCCAAAGCCACCTAATTAAGTAGGGTACTATACGCTATTTCCTTGTGCCTATGTGAGATTTGAATACATAAGTTGGAAACGAAATGCTAAATTTCCAGTTCTACTTTTATAAGTTTCCAACCAACACCTTTTTTTCTGGTGTCAGCAGACCAAAATGAATTACTGTTACATCATACTTAAATTCAATTAAGTTATTAATGAGTATATATATAAAAAATTAAACAAAAAAAAAATGATGGCCTACTGTGGTGTTTCAGAATTCTGTCATATAGTTATCCTGATAATTATGCACACCAATAAAGTCGTGACATTATTAGGGGTGAAACCTGATTCAAAGGAAAAGCAGTGACCACAGAGAAAATGAAATTTGTGAAGTTAATAAAAGGTTAGTAGTGTGTTTTATTTTTCCATTGGATACTTTGCTAAAAAGTTTGAAATTTTGAGGAAAATTCAGACAAGGATCATTAGTTTCCTCACTGTAAAATTCAAAGTGGACTAGGAGTAAATTCCACAGGTGTCTGTGGCACACTTATCTTGATATCATTCTGCATGGTTTCTTAAGACAGTAGGTTTTGGGGGTTTTTGTATTTGGCTCTCTTTTCCGACCTATAATTCTTTTGAAGAACAGAGCAAAATTTTACGGGTTTTGGTTTAATTTGGTCTTTTTTTCCTGATTGCAGAGAGATTTACAGCCTAGCATCCATTAAAGGTAAATTTAATTCCAGAAATTTTATTTTATTGATATAGAAAGTCTTTTGCAAATGAAAAAAAAATGGTTAGGAATTTTGGAAAACCTCAACCTTATATAGGTATTTTTTCACAGGGAAAATGGCTACAGAGTCTTGCTGAAAAAACAGAGTTCTCTGCAAAGACTAGAACAATGGATGGTCAAATATTGCCTTTTCCTAGGTGATTTGATAGTCATAACAGCATCGGTCCTCTTGTGTAAGTAAGGAGAAGCCCACCTTTCCAGGATATTATCATCTAGTATTTTAGACAACTGTATAAAACTCTAGGTAACTTCCCCCCCCCCCCCCCCCCCCCCCAC
>NW_005054417.1:1960380-1981412 GCF_000277835.1 Geospiza fortis | reverse complement strand
TTGGTAATATTTATAGATAATCTTTTTAATGATAAGACATACTAATTTGGTCACTAATACATTACAAAATGTCAGACATGATCACTAAAATGATCTGGACATTAAAATAATGTGTTTGGCTCAACTTCTTTCACTTTTGATTACTTAATTTCTGTGTGTTTCCAAACAATTTCTTTTCATTTTTCACAATAAAACTCTTCAAAATGTCAGATTCATGTCTGTGTCTCCCATGAGCCATAGAATCACCAAATTATTCCAGAGGGATGGGAACATGTGATATCACCCCATCAACTTCCTGCTTCACCTTTCTGAAAGCAAGTCAGCACTCCTATGTCCATCCATGTAGCTTATATCCATCAATGGATACTTACAAATCTGTTAGTTCTTAGGAAGCTTTTTCTGAATGTCATTTTTTTACTAATAATTCAGGGTAGAGTAGCTTTCCCATTTAAAAGTGTACTTTCCAAACTTTACATTTCTTGCAATTTGCTGACTTTTCCTGGGTAAATACAGTTTTACCTACTACAACATCGTGTCTTCTAAATTCATGTAGTGTACTGAATGCACTCACTAAAATTGTATGCAAATAACAACAGATTCAGCAAAGTTTAACTAATTGTCTGAAATTAACTAGCATGGATCTCAGTGATACAAGGATAATCGCATATTTTTAAAAGCTTTATTTCCCTCATCTCTTTTTGTTTTCTTCTGTCCAGTTCTCTCTTTCAAATTAGAACTTTTTGTGAGTTACATGAAGTGAAAACATTGATGCTTTTGCAGATAAAAAATGCACTCTTACTAGTAATCAGTCATTTCTAAATCCACTTTAAATGAATAATGAAATCTCCAGTGTTATTTATTAATGTTCCCATGACAAAAATGTAGTTTGGTCAATGTTTTAAAATATCTTTGGAGTCAGTGTGTGCAAATTTACCCCGGTCATAGTTCTATTGTCGGAAAAAAAAATGTGATTGGACAATCTGTGGAGAAAGCAAGAAAAGACAATTATTTTATGTTCCAGTCAGTTACTTTCAAGTGACAGTCCTAATGGAAGCAGGGAATGTATTTGATGCAATTTGACTAACAGTGTTGAGCTGGCTCCAAAGTCACTGTTTTACTTACTTGAAGATAGAACTAAGTCAGCAGTTTGTTGTGCTCAAGGTAAGGAGGACTCACATAGGTCAATCATTTGAGTGTAATAAACAGCAGATACAGTAATTCTGCTTGGCAGTTACACTGCAGGCATTGAGAACTGCAGCCACAAATCAGCAGCGCTTACTCAAATGTTCCATGACTCTTCCTATCACTTTTTCTAAAGTATGTCATCATTCAATGAAATGAACATGCTGTCACTATTAAAAATATACAACTAAGCTATAGCTCTAAAAAGTTGAAAGCCACTCAAACCTATATCATTCTTCACTCTACTAAGCCAAACCGCTTCTATATTTTTAAGATTTGGGTGCAAAATCTTACTAGCTTTACTTGCTGGTCTCCTTATTTGTAATGGACTATACCTTGCATGTAGTGGAAAAAGACATCAACTCCATATTGATATTGACTCCATATTAAATAATAAGAATAGAAAGAGAGAAAAATAGTACCATTTATTGAAAAAAAAAGAATTTTTAGAGTGCAAAAGCTAAAACATGCCAAATATGAATCTCTCTTAAATTTCTGTATTTTTTCTCAGCTCTTTAGCCTGCATTTTATAGGGCTTTGGGGATCATATATGTTGTCAGTAAAATGTATAGAAAGTCTTGTGAGGATCAAGCACTATAAATCTTTGTATCAGCTTTTTAATTAAGGTAAGAAAAGATAAATTCCATGAAAGAAAGGCTGATTTGTATGTGAAAGTTTGCTATGTCAGTTCAGGCAGATAGTCTGTAGATATATATAAAAAATCTTTCTCTTCACAGACCCTGAGATTATCTCAAGTGGTTAGAGCAGGTGCTAACACCAAGACTGTGGATTCAACAAATGTATGGGCCATTCAGCTAAGAATTGAACGGGATGATCCTTGTGGGTCCCTTCCAACTCAGAGTATTCTGTGAATCTCTGTTCTTTTCAATTTCAGTTCTAGCTCTGAATCCACCACAGCAGTAATGCAGTCCTCATAATTGAGGGCTGTTCAACAGAGAACATCTTGTATTCAACATCGCAGTCTACAAACTTTCTCCTGTAATAAAAGAGGAGCTGTTGAGGAAAAAGCATCAATGTTGTATGAGATAGGAGAAACTTGGCTTTGGCAAGAAAATCATGAAGCAGAGGTCTGTGAATCTCTTGATGTGAGAAGAGTTATCAGGCAGAAGAAGTGGGATATTATAAAGAGTTGTAGCTTGAGATGATGCAGAGAAAGGGGAATCCCTAAAACCCTCTTATGTGGAATACAACTTTTCCTTCTTCAAAGATACTGTTATGGGAGAAAAGGGATGGAAAAAGGCATACTGAATTGAAAAACATATCCTTTCACTATTCTCCCTGATAAAGAGTCCTGACACACCATTCTTGTAGACACCCTTTAGGTATTCGATAGGAAAGTGTTCTATTTTATGCCTTTCAAATAATTTACTCAATACTGTCAGGGAACCAAACATCTGAATACCTCCCACCAAATGCAGCTAGGATTTAGAGATACACTGATTTGAATTCATATTTTTCCACTTCATAAGGAAAGGTAATTTGTTGTGAATCTTACCAGCTCTACCTACAGAAAAATTATGCTTGAATTTTAGGCACAGCTTACTGTTGAGTAGAAGTTTTCTTTCTTTCTCCCTCTTCCCCTTTCTTCCTTCTTGAAGATGTGAATACGTATCTCATGCATTGCTTACATATACCAAGCACTGAAGACCTCATATAATCCTGTCAAACAGTTATGTAAAATTTTATTTCTTTTTTTTCCAGTTTTTATGAAGACTGCATTTGACTGAGTCTTAATCAGGAGGAGTACAAGTTGATTATAAAATTTAACTTTTTATTCAGACTGATTTCAAGGTTTAAGGCTGAGTATTTTAGTTCCACTTCACAAAGACCTAGTATAGGGAAAAGAAAATTGTGAAAGTGATATTCTCCTTGAATTAAATATTTGTGTTGAATTCACATTTATTTTATTCATTTATTGTAACTAAACCAAAGTCCAGCAGAGATCAAAGAGTAAGAATGGTCTTTGTCTTATTCCTTCTTAGCAGGTATTTATATCCTGCATTTAGAAGGTCTGCACTAAGTCAGTTTGAAGCAATAGAGAACATAAATCATGATGGTAAGTAGATCTGAAGGGTAGTTGTTAACTCAGATCTTCCTAGAAATAAAGCACTATTAGGGATGCCATTGTTATTGTTGCCTATTTTTTTGGTTTTTAGCATGTACCATCATGATGAAGGACTGAATGACACTAGGGTATTCATATACTCAGGTAGAGTCAATTATGCCAAAGTAGGTGTGCAGTTCATGATTTATAAGATTAACACCGTGGAGAAAATTCATATTGCTTGGACCAAAATAGAACTAAAATTGTGGAAAATTGAACCTCTAATATAAGGTTTCCTGAGTGTTGATAACCATTGTCTTCTAAAGGGTTTAGTTTCTTTTATTTTCTTAATTTTCTTATTTTTCCATTCATGATAATTACTAGACCAAGAAGGAATTTGCTATCAAAAAGCAAAACCAAAAAATAGCCTTTATATTTCTTGTAAAATATAGATTCTGTTATTCTTCATCTTAAACATTTCATTTTTCTTAGTAGGATTATACAAGAGAAAAGACCAAGTCTTTAACTAAATATCTAGGAAAGCTTTAGCAAATTCAAAAACATAGATAGACCAAATACAAAACCAGCATTGTAATTATTGTAATAAACCCAAATATGTTAATATATTGTATAACAATTAACTTTTTTCAAATTAGATACCAGCACTGCATTGATTTGTACCATCCAAGTATTTCAGCATTAAATTATGCAAGACTTTAGTTCCACAGATGTGCAATAGTGAAGCTTGATATTGAACACATTCCAACCAAGCAAATGATTCAGGTTTAAATGATAAAATATGAATAGTGTTTGGTTTGAAGCAGCCTAGTTTAATGCTGTTAAAGCTGTTATCATATGACATTTCCTGAGCATCTTCAAATCTAATTAAGCCAAACAACTGATTTGATGTGATGTGATGTGATGTGATGTATTACTTCTGGACAACCCCAAAAAGTGTGGGTTTCATGCCTTGCTTAAATGGCTTTTTTCGGTAGCTGTTACTTAGGCTACTCCGGGAACTCCAGTCTGGTCAGCCTTCAGTCTCTGGGAAGGGTATGGAGCAAATAATCTTAAAAATCATTTAGACCTGGAAATTTATTGAGGAAAAGAAAGTAATAGTCAACATGGATTTCTGAAGGGGAAGTAAAACCTGACCAATCTAATGCCTTCTCTAAAGAAATTGCTGGCTTGAGGATGAAGGAAGAGCAGTGGACACTGTTTATTCTGTCTTTAGTAAGGTTTTCAGCACTATCTGCTGTAGCATCTTCCTAGAAAAAAATGATTAAAAATGGACAACAAAATTCATCAACAGAGCAGACTGAAAACTGCCTAAATTGCAATAGTTGGTGGCATGAAGTACAGCTGGTGGACAGTCAGTAGTGGTGCTCTGGGAGGCTGATACTGGGTTCAGTACTGCTTAAAACAGTCCGGAGTGACGTGGGCAATGTGACTGAAGTGCACCTTTAGTCTGCAGACAACATCAAACTTAGAGGACTTCTTCACAGACCAGATGGTTGAGCTGCCATTCAGAAGGACATCAACAAACTGCAGAAATAGACAAACAGGAGTCTCATCAAGTTTTTCAGCACAAAATGCAAAGTATCATTCCTAGGTATGAATAATCCCACATGCCAGCACATGCTGGGGACCCAATAAAACAGATTTGCTTCACTGTTCTGGTGGACAAGAAGTTGAACATAAGCCAACAATGTGCCTCTTGTGACACGTGAACTAACATTACTTGTGGCTACATTGGGAAGAGCACAGTTGGCAGGTTGAGGGAGGAGATCCTTCCCTCATTCTCAGCCTGGTGAGACACATCTGGAATGCTGTGTCCTTTTTTGGCCACCCTAGTACTAGACAGATGGACACATACTGGAAGAAGTTCAACAAAGTCACAAAGGTGATAAAGGGACTGGAGCACCTGGCATACAAGGAAATCTTGAGAGGCTGCAGTTTTTCAGCCTGAAGGCGATCAGGGTTAGGGGCATCTGAACAACACATAAAAATGTGTGATGGTCCAAAGTAGAAGGAATGAACTCATCTGAACAGTGCCCAGTGAGTGGACAAGAGACTAAGGGCGCAAACCAAAACATGAGAAATTAGATTTAAAAATAAGAGAACACTTTCTACTGGGAGGATGGTTAGAGACAGGAAGAGGTTACACAAAGACATCATGAAATCTCCTCTGTTGGAGATACTAAAAATTCACCAGGATATGGTCATGAGCAATAAGACCCAGGTGACCTGCTTTGATCAGGGGGAGTTAGACTTGAAATACGTTTCTATATTTTGGGTGTTTTCACTAAATGGAGTTTAGCTTATGCAAGGAGCCTAAAACAAGTAGATTCAAGATTAATGGGATTAAACTAACATTGATTTCCAAGGAATGAAAAACTATCTGAATCCATAAAGAGAAGAATCTGGCATAAAGGCTCTGTGAAATGATAAAGCAACCAGTATTGAAATAATATGGAGTGTTTAGAGACTACAATACACATGGAATTTGTATCCAAATGAACAGGGTTTAGTGACTTAATCTAAAAGTTTAAGTATTTCAAAAAAGGAAAGTAGATCTAATGTGAATGAAAATTATATATCAGTGACTACAAGAAAGTTGACCATTCTGGAAACCACAGAACCTGACCTGAAATGGCTCTGTAGTACCCAGGGCAATTACAGCATAGGGGATATCTTTAAAGTGGTCCTAGTTAGCATGTTTATTAGAGTCACAACCTCTGCTCACAGAACTATATGGACTGTTAGGTCACACACCGAAGTCTTGCAAAATTTTTCCAAAAATACAAACAACTAACCAAAACAAAACCAGAATGTTTTTGTCTCTCTGGTGAAGTGTAAATATAAAAAGATACAAGGGAAATAGTCTCTTAATGAATGTATGTAATTCTTACAAACAATCACTAGAACATTTTGCTAGTGTTTGGTATTATCTTATTGCTAATATTTACATCTCAATAGAATTTGAAGAATTTATTATTTTATATTACCAAAGAAAAAAACTGCGCAAAGGGATTTTCTTCAAAGCAGATTGATTTAATAATCAGTAAAGCTATTATACTGGCTCACTTTAGCCCTACATAGTTAGCTTATTAACTTTTAAAACAACTTTTGCTTGTTTAAAAAAAAAAACAAATAAAACAAAAAACCAAACAAACCACAAAAAAAAAAAAACCAAAAAAACCAACAAAAAACTCCACAAAAAACCTCTTGAGAAAAGAAAAGCTGTTTTCCTTACCTAATGGAAAACAAAAAGTATTCTTCATTTCAAAAGTCTTCATGGTCATTCCAATGGAAAAGCCTTGATATCAAAAGGAGAAAGTATTAAGTAATTTACTCAACAAATCTTCAGCCTAAAAGTCTTGTACTGAAGTTCTGTGGCACATTGTATGTCATAGGCAACAATCCATTTTAATTAGATTCATCTGAATTCCTGTTTACAGACTCAGGAGTAAAGTGGCTATTGATTGAATTAATGAAAATTGTGCTCTAAATTATTTGCAACTGAAGTATTCTTTATGTAAATTTTGAGCATGTTCCTGAGATTTCATGAAGCTCTTGTAAAAATCTTTTTTCATTAGGATCACAGTTCTCTGTGTGTTTAGGGTGTTGTGTGTGTGTTTGTAATCGTGGTATGTGCTAATCACCAGACTGATGGCAGTACTGTCACCTTTCCGAGATACAAAATTGGTCATCTGTGTTGCTGACTTTAGTACTTTCTATAGCTGGAAATCTCAAGTAATCTCTTTAAAGACATGATGTGATCACTATCATTTTTGAGCACCAGCAGCACCAAGTAAGGTCTGTTTGAAAGATTAGCACAAATTGCTATGAAAATACTGTTTTCTCCTCAGTAACATTAAAGGCTCTTTGTTGAAAAGTAGAGACTTAATGTCAGATGAAGCATGGCTTTGTCCAAGTGAGTTTATTGAGTCAAAAAAGTTACTAAAAAGTTGCTCAAAATCTGTTAGAAAACCTAGAAAGAGAAACAAAACTTCTTTCTGGTGAATAAAAAATTACTTTTGTAAGTGAGCCATATACTAGAGAGCTTCCTGACGATCTGTCTTTGATGCTCTCAGATCTAAGGAAAGACTTTATAGGAACACAAGCAATATCTTATTTCTGGCTCATGTTATAGTAAGGCTCATGTTATAAGTAAGATAACTTCACATGAACTTCTGTAGTTGAACTAATTTAAAAATCTTTTAAAACAACAAAAAAGGAAACTATTTAATACTTTGAAATTACAGAAAGTAAATTCACACCACTATTTCCAGAAAAATACTGATAGCATTATGTGATTTTAATTTTATAGTCATACTTTAAAAAAAAAAGTATTGTGGACTGTGGTAAAACCAGTTTATTTTATACATTATATAAATCAATGAAGCTCAAATCTGAGCTACTGGAATATCTAGAAAAATTTTTAGTCTTCGTGGTCTTTTTAATTCCTCTTTCTTTCCACTGAGAATGATCCTTATGTTCTCTTCATTTTACTAGAAATCAAAATAACATGTGCACACCAGATTAGGTAACTTCAATCTTTTCCTTTGTGCTTCTTGATCTAGCGCATTTCACAGGAAGAGAGACTGAGAGAGGTATTAGCAAGATACTTTATCATGAGTGTTCCAGGTAATCTGTGAAGCATTTGTTTGTCTGTATTTAATAATGAACCTGTTTCTCTGTGCATTTCAATCTCCATAGCTTCTTAGTCAATCTTTTTCTAAATGCAGGTAACTACAAACTAGTATAATTCCATTAAAATCAGAAGAGCTGCTCCTAATTTACATTTCTTGAGATCAAATCTAATTGCTATTGATGTTGACAGTAACACTTTGCATTTTTGTATTGTTCTTTACTTACAGATCTCACACTGGTTAGGAATGAGATGATTATCTTCATAATCTCTTTTTTTCAGTGACAGTAATTGAAACACGAGATGCAAAGTAATTTGTTCAGCATCTCTTAAGACTTGTACATATATTTTTTAGATTGTATTGCCTAATTGTAGCCTTTTCACAAGCATACTGAATCCTGATAAATCAAGCAACATATTTAATATAACCTTTTTCACCAGGTATTTCAAAACTTCTTCATGTCCAAGCCCTGGATTTTTGGGTTTTTTTTTGATAATTTAAAAACGGGGGTTTCTTTTGGGGGGGGTACTATTTTGTGATGATGATGATGATGATGATGATGATATTACCATTATTAATAATAATTCCATATTTAATTGGTTACTTTATTTTTAAAAACACATTGAGAATGTATTCCTCTATTTAGTCCAATTAATTAAAGCCCCCCAAAAAAAGTTGATAATTTTTTTAAAATTTAACTTTTAAAAATTCAATTATGAATGCACCAACTAAAAGGAATGATGAATCTCAGCTGAGTTATTTGTGGCATTCAATAGTTTTCTTCAGAGATTCAGATTGTGAAAATATCATTATTTATAGCATTCCCTTTTAAGTTGTTTAACTGCATTATGTTTTGTATAGGGGTGAAACAGAAGCATTAACTTATTTTCTTTCAGTGTACAAGAAAAAATGTGATTCCGTACTTTGGAATAGCAAAGGTAATGTTGTTTCACATTAAGAATAGTTAGTTTGTGCAACCAGTTTGTACAGTGTACAATTGAAGAATAGAATTTATCTGGATTCTACACAGGAATGTTTATGGATATAAGAATATTCAGAACTAGGAGTCCTTTAAACAACAATTGAACATGTTGGAAAGCATAAATATAAACATAAGTCAAATAAGATTAGTTGAGATTACAAAGAAATTTTTCTTAAGTGAAAAATACATTATTAAGTCATCATTCCCTTTTCTTCACAGCCTGGTATGAAGACCATCTCACAGGTGCCTAGACAAAATAAATACAGTCACTCATCCTATCAATGAACCTTCTTCAGACTAAGATGTAAAAGCAAGTTCTGATCTTGGGAACTGACACAGTGAGGTTTCCTCAAAGATTACATAAATTGTTCAGAACAGTCTTCAATCTTCTTTGGGCTTTTCCCCAGTAAATTTTGCACTCATAGCCATGTCAGGTCTATGTAGGAATTTAGGCAATCTGTCTCAAGCACCTAGCTTCACAATTTTGTACCAATAACATTTTTCAAATCTTGAATTTACACATTCCATTTGTGTCAATAACATACAGTATTAAATCTGCATGACGCCAATTTTTTTTCAACAAAGAAGAGTGTTTATGGTCTGAACCCTGTCTCTTAAATCTTCCTCAATGCTGCGCTGTAACAGCAGTGTGGAGGCCCACAAACTACATTCTTACACTTGTTATCATCCCTGGTTCTTCTCTTACCAACATTTCCAAGCCTGTGTTGATCCAAATGCATGCATGGAGCATATCAAATCCAGAAATAAGGCATTTTAGGGAGTTTTAATCACACCTTGGGTTCCCGTGTGATTAACTACAGCTGGGGAAATATCCAAATTATAATCTGCTCACTCCCAAAGGGAATGTAAACATTGGCTTCACAGTAAATCTACTATCCTTGAATAAAACTTTATACGTGGTCCCAAAGACCAGAATTCTGCAGTGTTTTCTCTGTCTTATACTTAAGCTAGCTCCGGAACATTTCTAAGTCTCGTCTCTTTAGAAAGTCTAGAGAGGTTACTTGCAGTTATAGTCCTTCCAACAAATCCAGTTTAGGTTTTCAGGCAAACTAATGACAGATAGTTCACTAGCTCAGATTGCATGGAGTGCTTTAATAACATAGTTAAATTAATTCAAATGTATTCTACTAGAAGCATCAGGCTGGTAGAGTGTTGTCCTTAATATGATAGAAAAACTGAACTCAGGACCTGTTCTCTCCCCATACAGCTCACTTCCTTGCTTTGATACTTGCTTGTCAATATCTCCAGCAGGATTCCCAGACTATCCAAATTTTTTTAAGTAATTTACTTACATGTGAGATTGCAAAACGATGAGTCAGCTACAACTCTACCTTGCATCATCATTTTTTTGCTCTTTACATACGACTTTGATGAGGAACCAAAATCTGTTTGAACAAGAACTAAGAGAAAAGTATCATGGAGCATAAAAAGTATTCCCTAGAAAAAAATTTCAGTAGGTAATCTGATCAACATTTTGCCTTGGGTAAGGATACTTAGGTTTTACCTACAATCGCTTGTAGATATTGCTAACAAATTCCTGGAATGAACTGTGTTGCTAGGTTGAAGTAGAGGGATTTGACTGCTCTGGTTCATTTTATCATGGCAATTACAGGTATTGTACCCAAACTGCTGCTATAAAGAAGGTGCTATACAAATAGAAATTGTTCTTCTGCCACTCAAGAAAGCAATAACACACTTCATTAGGCAAATTGAATCATAAAGATCTCATGGTTGATTGAAAATATCTGAACTTTGATCTTTTGGATTGTAGTCATAGATATATGGTTTCCTTCTAACATCTCTACTGCTTTTTCATAAGCTTTCTCTCTACATTTTTAATCATGATAAAACAGCAGTAGTTAAGCAATATCATAATCTTGGCTTGGGTATTAATTGACTAGATATGTTTCACAAATTTGGTCTTGTTAACTCAATTTTTGGTTCTTTCTTTCCTGATCAACCTTTCAAGAAATACACTCAATTCTGAAAGAACTGGTGTAGTATATGGTAGAGATAATTCATGCTATTTATGTATAAAATATTGTAAAATCCAAGCTATGTCTTTGACCACCCCAGCTGGGAGCAGAGTCTTTTGTTTACTCAATTAGTTCCTGGACAACATTAAGATAATATCAAGTCTGTTAATGTATGAATGAAACCTTCCTGGGCCATAATTGCTGACTTCCCTGGAATGTCAGGGCCACTCACAGGGATCTGCACCACCGGGGCCACTCTGCTACTGCCGTCGCTCGCTAAGAAGCCCGGGCGGCGCTCCACAGAGCACGAGACAGCTGGAAGGTCGTGAGCGGCCGCAGTCTGTCCTAGCCAGGAAACAGCAGGCTGCTGAAGGCAGAGCTGCTCCCCAGCCACCTGGAGCCCCTTGGCGGTATAGCTCAAGGAGGCGCTCCAGCAGAGCAGGGTGCGGATGCTTGGCAGCGGCAAGGCGAGATGAGTGGAGTCGTTGAAGGAAAGCGAGAACCAGCCAGTTGTCCGCGGGAGGAACAAAGGTTTATTGAGGGCAGGAACAATACAGAAGGGATGGGGACCACGAACAACTGACCAATGATCCTCCCCCTGGTCAGGCCTTATAAAGCCGACCCCAGGGGGAGGGTGAAACAAACATAACCAATCAATAGACATTACATCAATACAAGAGACAAAACAACAGAAAACAGAGGAGTGGCCTTCCTCCCTAGCCCAATCACCACCCGAACCCCGAAGAACTTTCTGGACTTTGGGAGTGGGGCGGGGGTGATGGACAGGGGGGTTGCCCGGACAACGAAGGAGGGGGAACATTGATGGACAAAAAATTTACATGAAATAAGGAGGACCCGGCTGACTGACACTTAACGGACACTGGGGGTGGGGAGGGAACCCTGGAAATCCCCTTGCTCAAGTCGCCATCTTTAACTAATAGAACTTAATGGGAATAAAATATAAAGCTTACAAAACTCAACGTTAGGACCTCAAAACAACAAAACAACACGCACCCCAACATGCTACATGTGAATGCAGACACTTCCGAAGTGTTCAGACATCCATCTAGACACCTGGATTCACTTTTGTCTATCCCTGCACATGTATGGCCCCAGTTCTACATGTGAAGACACTCAAAGAAACATTCGGTCATCTCTGCCTCAGGCAAAATAAACTGTATATAAGCTCACTGCATGAAGCAGTCGGGGTGAACCACTGGGGAGACGCTGACACTTTGTCAGTCTGATCCAGGTTCACCCAGCACCGACAGCCGGGGCTGACGCTGCCTTGGCTGTGGTGTTTTTTTTTTTTCCTCGAAATTCTATTTTATTAACGATCTAATAAATCATTGCTAAATTTTCTTATAAATTTGGTTTCCAATTTGATCATTTATAACAACTGGGAAGTAAAATATTTTTCATAGCTTCTCCAAAGGGCTTAACCATTGAGGCATTCCTAAGAAATGACAGTGATAATTATTAACCCCGGACCTTTCAATTTTAAGCTGATTGTGAAGCAAAGCATCTGTGTGTCAGGATCTGGAGGAACTTAATGTCCATGACCAGCCTCACCTGAGTGCTTTCCCATTCCTTTCATGGGCCCAGGGCTCCATTTAAGCTAAGCTAGGATGTTTCAGTCCTGGCTATGGTTATGTAGTAGTGGTGCTCTTCTGCACGTTTTTTCTTTTCCTAACTAGATCTGGACTCCATCTGGACAGAAGTTCTGTCTCATCTTACTTCTGCTTGAATCTTCCTCCTTGAGCAAAATGGCCTTTGGACCTGGTTTGTTCCTTTGCCTTTCCTAGTGCTATTATTATACACCTTTGCCAGCTCCTAGTGGTGCCCACAATTGTCAAACTCCATGAGACTCCATCATGAGAGCAGAGTCTGCTCTGGGGTCCTCCTCAGCTCAAGGTTGTTCTCCTTTCAAGGCAGTTTGGCTACTCCCTCACACTCAGACAAGTGATTTATTAATGTTGAGCAGTCAGTGGCCATACACCTGTCTGAATTTCTCTGATTTAATTATGTCAATGTGAAATATTGACATTTTTCACGGTACTCAGTCAATTGATCTGATTGCAATTCATGCTAATACTGGAAAACCAATGGCATGGCTTGCTTACTTGCAAAAAAAATTGCAGAGTTCTTTTTAGAAAAAATTATTAGCCAAGTAGCATTTCTAAGTCAAGAATACACAGAAGCTCAATATATGCGGTAGAGAATAACATTACTATCCTAAATTTAACTTCTGAAATCATGCTGGGATCAAAAGCTAAATGTATTATGTAGGAAGGTTGGTGTACTTATGTTTTCTTTTCGTGGTACCAAGGAAAACAGATATTTTCCCATCTGTTCTGTGTTAAAAAGCAGATTTTGTATCTGATGTGTACTGAAGAAATAACGAGACCTTGTGAGACCTATGAGATCTGTGAGCACTCATCCTTTTCTATTATACTCTTGATTAGAGTTAGAATTTTCTCTGAGAGTTACCAGACTTTCTGGATTAAATAATCTAAAGAACATAGACACTGGAACCACTTCACAGTATGTTACAAGTAGTGTCTGTTATTCTCTGTTCCAACTTTTCTTCTTTGTGATTCATGCAGGAAAGATGCCATAGGTCTCATGTTACAGGTCTGCTGATTGTGTTATTACTGCTCTGGTCCTCTTGTCCTTCCTCTTCAATTGCTGAGGAGCAGCCAGCAGTGTGGAGTCCATGTTTCCCTATTTTCTTTGTCTGTGGTGGTTGCTTCTTTTTGTTATGTGAAAGGTGGCAATTTCCTCCACATGACACAGAAGTGCTTCATGGATCCTTAGTCCCTTTGAATTTAATAAGTCTCTTCTGAGAGAAAGTTGACTCCACTAAATCCCTTTTCACATCTCCTTTGGAAAGGACATTGTGTGATGAACAACCTCTTTGTGAGCTGCCTGAAAGTCCTTTGAGACCAAGTGTGGAAGAATTCAGTGGCTCTCCATACTCCACTACTTTAAACCAAAATCTGTTTTTTTCCATATTAATAAATTGAAACATAATTTTAAATAGATTTACACTGAACTAAAATATTTATGCCATGAGTAGTAACCTGAAATAATATATTACCTTGAAAAATTTTTATTCTTTCTTTGGTCTTATAATAGAGCTGATGAGTAAACCTTTTGCTCTGAAAATATTAATTATTCTATTCATTCAGTGAAAATGCCTGACAGATATTATTTCGTGCAGAAAACGATGAAGGAAAATAAGTAATATATGGAAATTATAAAATATCTTCAGTTCCACAATTTCATGGAAATAATGCACCACTGCTATGTGCCTTAAATCAGAGTGGAAAGCAGATCATTATCCACCATATAGGTACTATTTTAAAGGCATTTTATCCCTGAGCTGAGAAGAAAGCACTTGACATTGTTCCTTAAAGCAGAAATTTTGCGTAGAGTACCTCAGGATCAAGGCCAAAAACTACTTACTTTTTTAGCCTAGATTCAGAGCAATTTCTGCTGTCTTTTAATTCTGTACTTTAAACCCCTCTATCTCTGACTTTGGAATCCAGTGAGAAGCTGCTGGATTATAGCAGATTCTATACTATAATAATAGCATATAATTAGCATGATACTCAACCGATTTATTCTGCTTATGTCATACTTGAAACAGGTTTATCAATTACTTTCATGGATATTCAGAAAAGTGGAAAAAAGTAAGCCATCCAGACTCCCTAGTATATTCCAGAATCTTTTGGAATATGTACTGATCAGTCTCCAAAACAATACTTCATTTGCTGCCACGTAGTCCCAACCACATTATCCCTAACCTAATTCTGCTATAATTTTGGGCTTTAACTTAACATGAGGCCTTTAACCTTCCAAACATTTACTTTACAGTAAATTCCATATTTTCTTCACTGTCCTGAATTTCAGTGCTTGTCTCCTTTTTATGACAGTCCTACATCCTCCCTCTAGCCTCCTAATTTGTTCTTTCATCCCAAAATATGCATTCCAAATTCTTATCTTTTTTCAATAGGCTTTCTCTACCAAACAGTTGTAGCAGCAGAACTGGGATAATTTCTCATTTCTTCTTTCATATTTTGTATGCAGAATAACACTGGACACAAAAACTGAAGACAAAACTTGCTGCTAATATGAATAAAAATATTTCATACCTTTAACAGTGGAATGTTTCTATAGCAATCTGAATGGAATAATAAGAAGAATATGTGAAGTGAAAGCCAATTAAAAAGCACCAAGAGAAAGTTGAAAAAAAAGTCCTTGAAAATAGAAGGTTCCTGTACAATAAATAAATTCTTTTTTGAAATGTCACAGGAAAGCAAGTGATAGTGTAATGTTCTCAAATGGCTTCTATTTTATATTCAGAGCACAGTCCTGTTCAGCTTACATATATTCAACCATTTTGGATAGCAATTTTAGAAGAATTTAAGCTAGTTTAATGTTTAGAATAAGAAGGTTAAAGAAGCCTGACTTGCAGTACTTTCTTCTTGCAGATTATTTTAATAATAATGGCACATTTAGTTTTATTTAAAGTGTTCTGTGACTTACTCAAGCACATAATTAAGTGAAAGGTACCTGAAAGCAGACATCTAGAGACTGGACAGATGTAAGCAGGGCAGCCTTTGTGAGATTTATTTTTTATTTTGAGAATAAGACTTTTAACACCTCTGTTATAAGAGAATCTATTTTTGTCCTCCCGTTTGCTTTGAATGATATAATTTCTACTTCTTTGGGTTTGTATTTTGCATTTTGCTTTGTTTTTGCACCTTACAGAAACTCCATGATATGTACAGAATAATATCATTGTGTCTCAGTGTAAAATGTTTGGTGAGAGGAACAAATGTTTGCTGTAATTAAAAAAAAAAAAAAGGGGGGGGGAAGACATCAGAGCTTCTAGATAGGGATGACAGCAATTAAAAAAAACCAAACAAACAACACTGATTTTTGAATAAAGTTACAGACATGATAAATTTACTTAGCAAAAGTTTTCTAGTTTAATGAAAAAAATAACAAGATAGACTGCATTGGAGGGGAATCGCAAGGATCAGCAAGTCCAGCTCTTATGTGAATGGCCCATACAGGGACCAAACCCTTGACAATGGGGTTTGTCTTATCTAACCAACAGGGTTAAATAACCACAGAGAATGCAGGTATCAATCCCACTGCCTCTCACATGCTGAGTGCTCTACCGCTTGAGCTAAGAGTTCATTTAAGAATAACTATGAAGTTGCACATTGAAAGCAAGTTGCAGAGGCAAGAAAATGTAGAAATTTTGGAGATAACAGAATCATGGTAGTGTAACAAAACTGCGAGCTGCTAAAAAAAATAGCAAAGGAAGAAAAATGTGGTTTAGCCATGTATACTAGAATTATTGACATAATTTCTGATATGAGAAAAGGACTACAGTAGAACTAGTATCAAAACTTGTTTAGGAAAAAAATGTAATATAAACTGCTGCAGTTCTGGAGATTTCACCACAAATTCAAAGAAATCATTTAGATATGGTCAGATTTGTATCTGTTAAGAACAGCAAAAATGTTAGAGACATAAATGCTGCTGATACTTTGCTATAATTGGTATTCTTAGGTATCAATTAGAAGCCAAATAATAACAATGACTTGTATTCCAGATATTACTTTATGAGATAGTCAAAACTGTCACAAATTTAAGCTAAAAGTCTTTTGAACTTATTTTAGAAAGTATTGAGTATTTTAGATAAGGTGGTTGTAAATTTTATGGAAGATCTAGTTACATTGAAAAATCTTGTACTTACTAGTCATTGGTTGATTTTGTTCAAATCACATTGTCTTGGTTTGGAAAGACAGGAGTCTGCTAAGGAAGGCAGGAGCCTCCCCTGAAATGGAGAATGTAAACCCTCCCCACCCCTCCAAATTGCTATAATTTTAAATTAAGAGGCTCTCAGGCAAAAAATATGGTGGCTGCAGTCCTCTGAAGTATCAGGTGTGGTTCTGTTGGAGCAAGGAGGATCTGTAGAGAAGGATGTAGTCTTCCTCTGAAGATCCAGTGGAGGAAGAGGCAGTTGCTGTTCCTCTAGGGAATCCTGTGGAGAAAAGCCGTGCTGGAGTTTCAGAATCTGAAACTATATCAGGGTGGCAATGCTTGGCTCCTCCCTCTGGGCGGAGCATCTCACAATGGGGTGTTATAGCTCTTATCAGTCACGCACTGATGTTCAATAGTCTGTTATCAGCAGAGGTCCCCTCCCGAGGGAGGTGTGAATGTGGTCACTCAAAGAGAGAGATAAGGCAAACTGCTCACTTGACAAGGTAATCTGCCATACAGATGGTAATGGCAAACATCTTGCATGCAATCTTCAACACACATTTCTAAAGCTTGGAGCTCAAACCCCAAAATTGTCTAAAGAGAGCTACTTGATCAACTCAATAAAATAGGTGGTGTGGATTTGTATATTGAGGCTTTCTAGGCTTCTTTTTCTTTAATATCAAAGGCGCTATACTTATGCACTTGAAGCAATCATAACAAACTTAGGGCACTGCATCTCCCTGAATGAAAAAAACCAAAACAACCAAACAAAACCACATCACAAAAAAGATATTAAGAGTTAACAAAAATTCCAAAAATTAGATTTTAAAAAAAGAGAGATCTCTCAAATTACAATTGACACATGTATATTGTAATGGCTTCCTTCTCTACTGGGTTATAACTGCACTGTAGCCATTCTTCCAGTTTCTACTTTCCTTTTCAATTTAAGAGCCAGAGAAAATATAAGCACCAGGGAGAGCCAATTTCTTTACAATTTATGAAGATAATGAGGACTGAAAGTGGATAGGTAAATTAAGTTAGTAATAAACATATAAGTTTAATGAAATATATAGGTTAAAGGCTATTAAAATCAAGTCTAATTCTGTTCCAGTTTTCAATGTAACTTTCATTTAAGATACTTCCTCATGAGAATAAATAATCAGAAATTTTTCTTAAGAAAATTGAACCTTCTTCCCTTTTAGTGGTTTTGCTTCTTTTTGATTAAAATACAGATACAGAAAACTTCCTATTATAGATAATTTTAGGAGATTAGTCTGCATATCACCTTTGTCTTGGCCTTCTTCAAATAGACCTTAAAGTAATAATTTTGTGGTTTGAAATTCTGGTTCTGTTTTGAGCTTTCCTCTGTCCTTCTGTTATCACTAATATTCATACTTCTAAGAGTTGAAGTAAGAATAGAACTGTCAGAAATTTAAAACAGATATGTGTTATCATAAGGTATCTTGTAGAGAAGTTTATCCTCCCATTGCATGACAATTAAATGCAGTGAAATCACTGACAAAAACCACAAAAATCTCTAGCATTTTTTCATGCAGTCTGTTGAATTTCAGTGATGGCAATGGTCTTTTATTTTATATTAAATGTATGCAAAATTACACTTTCATCAGTGGAGGGTAACAGTGTGTGAAGGAAGTAAATATAATAATACGCTCAGGGGTTTAGTTAATCAAATGTTCACACTCCAGAGCATTTAAGCAAGAATTGACAAATTTAAACATTTCAGTGGTTTTATTTAATCCCCGTAACACTAATGCAGAGGTCAAAGACACTCTTATTTTCAGGGAAAAGCCATGCTAGTAGAAAAGCGTGTTAGAAAAATGCTCAGTAAAAAAAGTGACAACAAGCAAAAAAATAAATAGAAGGAAAAGAATACCTAAGAAGAAGCATTCACTAACAATCATTCTTTCTGCCCAGGCAGTTTATGTGTGCAAAACATAACATTGGAGAATGGGATGGGAGTACTCCACAGGAGCCATCCTACCAGCATGGCTCCTGTGCCACACAACACATATCGACACAAAGCCTGTAGAAGAACCATAACAGAAACAGGGAAGCATTATCCAGTGCAAATTGATTGGACTTGGCAGTTTATTTTGCTGTACCATTTGGTATACACTGCCCATGTTTATAGATAAACATATGCTATAAACCAATTGCCTGCAGGTAAAATGAATTTGTATGCTGATGTAGTAGAGGAACTGTAGGAGGAAAAACAGCCAAAGACACAACGCCTTCTTGACCCTATTTGTATGCAGTGAGCTGAGCATTCAGTCACATCTCTCTGAATTGCCTTAGATCACCTTTACTTCTAGGTTAATTGCACTATCAAACAAACTGATGTAATAAAGGCAGAAAATATGTAGAATCAGTAACACAGAACTGAGAAGGAATAGTAAAATGGAGAACCTAGGCAATTTTTTCCTCATACTACTGGTGGCAGTTGTAGTATAACCATCAGAAATAGTGAGCCACATTGTATTTTACAGATAATCTGTAGATGGTATGCCTGAAAACTTTAAAGCGGTGTATTTATCATAGAATCACAGACTCAAAGAATGGTTCAGGTTGGAAAGGCTTTAAAGATCATTTAGTTCCAACCCCCTTGCCATGAATAGACCACCTTTCAGTAGACCAGGTTGCTCACATGTCCTTCCAGCCTGGCTCTTAATACCCTGAGGGATGGGACAGCCATAACTTCTCTGGGCAGCCTGTTCCAGTGCCTCACTACCCTCACAGTGAAGAACTTCCTGCTAATATCTAATCTAAGCCTACTGTCTTTTAGTTCAAATCCATTCCCTCTTGTTCTGTCGCTATATGGTCTTCTAAAATGTCCCTCTCCTCCTTTCTTTCTTGGGTGCCCCCTTCAGGTACTGGAGGCTGTGATGATGTCACCCTGAAGCCTTTTCTTTCCAGGCTGAACAAAACCAATTCTTTCAACTTTTCCTCCTGCAAGAGGAGATCATCTTAGTGGCCATCTCTGGACTTGCTCCAACAGGTCCATGTCATTCCTGTGCTGAGGATCCCAGAGCTGGACGCAGCACTGCAGGTGGGGGTTCACCAGAGCAGGGGGGCAGAATCCCCTCCCTCACCCCGCAGACCATGCTGCTTTGGACACGGCCCAGGACACAGTTGGCTCCCTGGACTCCAAGTTCACTTTACCAGCTCATGTCCAGCGCTTCACTGACCAGCACCCCCAGGTCCTTTTCAGCAGGGCTGCTCTCGATCTGTTCATCCCCCAGCTTGTGTTGCTAATGAGGGTTGTCCTGATCCAGGTGCAGCACCAGGAACTTGGTCATATTAAACTTCATTGGCTATTTCTTGAGCTTGTCCCGGTCCCTCTGGATGGCATCCTGTCCCTCAGGTGTGTCAATAACACCACTCACCTGGGTAAGAACCTCACCTGGATTGCAAAAACCTAGTTCAATGGTTGCACCTTAGTATTACTTAGCAGTGTTTGAACACCACAGAACACACTTACTGTCCCTTTGGGAGATACAATATTCTAATGTGTTTGAATTAACTGTATTTTTAATAAAAATTGAGTTATCCTGTACTATAAAAAGCTTTACAGTAAATGAAAACCTCCTCCTTCTAAAACACTGAATATGAGAGACTGACAAACCCATGGGAGGAGGCTGCTAAAAGCAAGTGTCTTCTGGTGCAAACAGACCAACACCCTGCAGAGTTGTGACGAGGAACAAAACTGAGCTCCTGGTTATAAGACAAATGTAGAAAGGATTTTTAACCTTCTTAACTTAACCCCATTTAAAAAAAAATTCCCATGAGTTTTTATTGCAGAGGGAACCATAAACCAGAAGACTGCTAATCAAAGTGACTTCAGAGGAAAACTTCAACAGTTTCAAAATATAAAAGGATCCTGTATAAATACACACAAGCAAAGAGTTCTCAGGGTGCATTTCTCTTAAGAGCCATTCTCTGAAGAATAAGTGGCATCCATGTATATTTTCTTTTTTTTATATTTTTTTCTTATCAGAGAGAAATGTACTCAGTAAGACTGTTGATTTTTATCCTTAAAAAGATGTTCAAACAATGGGAATCTAGGTTTTAAATAATTTATCAACTTGCTCTGCAGAAGATCCTGAGTTACAGTTTATCCAAGTAGAATTATAGCAAAATTGAATAATTTTCTTTCAGAATGGATATTTTGATTTCCCAGATGTATTGGTATTAAAAATTGCACACTATTTTTTCCCAGTGATCACCCTTCCAGGCAAGAGAAAGGAGAAATGCTGAGACTAATTTTGATAATGAGTTTTATTTATAGCTTTTAAATTTTATGACTGCCAAAAATGTACTTCATATATTATATTATATTATATTATATT